>NC_140581.1:713976638-714129138 GCF_964204655.1 Triturus cristatus
CTGTGTAGTCTGATGTGAAGCCCCTTCCCCTATCACAGCTCCTCCCACCTATCCTGTGTGGTCAGTTTGCTGCCCCTGATCCCCTCCGACTTTCCCTCTGTTGTCTGTGTTTATGCCATTGTAGTCTCACTGCTGCCCTCCTTGGTGTGCTATGCTCCAGTGCACATCCTGCCTGCCCTCCATGGTCAGCTTGCTGCAATGCCACCGTGTCCCCTGCCCTCTGTATTTCTATGTGCAGACCAGTATCCCCACCATTCTGCCTTGTCTGGTTCGCTATTGTGCCCCTGCCCACTCCCTCCTGCCCTTCATGGTTCGTTATGTTGCAACTGTCCCTCCTGTCTATCTGGTATGGTCAGCTTGCTGCCCTTGCCTCTTTCCCCTCTGCATTTTGTTGTCCATGTGCAACACCCTGTTCCCTCTCTATTGCTTTCTATGGTCTGTTGTGCTGCACTGCTGTCCCGCTTGTCCCGTGTGGTGTATGATGATGCAACCCTCGAAACCTGACCTGTAAGGTTAGTTTGGTGCCCCTACCCATCTCCCTCCTGACCTCTCTTATCCTAGTCCATATCCCTAACCCAGTTCTCCTGCCCTCCTTGATCATAATGTACCTTACTTGCCAACATTTTGAACTTGGTAAGAGGGAGATTTTAAAAACAACATGGGTAATTGATTTTCCCCATTAACTCACATTGAAAAGAGGAGAGTTTGGCCTTAAAAACATCGGGAGCCTCCTGCCTGAATCGAGTCTGTTGGCATGTATGGTTGTACCGCCACTGCCTCTTCCTTCTGCCTTCAATGGTCCTTTATATTGCCACAGCCTCTCTTGCCTGCACTGCATGGTTGGTTTGTTGCTCCTGACCCCCCTTTCCTCTGCTCCCCATGGTCCATTGTGCTGCCACTGCCCCGCCCACCTGCCCAGCTTTGTCAACTTGTTGCCTATGCACCCTACTGCATGAGAGGGTCTTATTCCCATAGAGATGAGGGTTAGTGCTCTAAACAACTAAAATGAGGATATATTTTCTGAGTTCTCAAATAACGACAAAGACACTTTAAAAACAATTGCTATGTTTGTGCTTTTTTATCATTTGATCACTTGATTATATGTCACACTTAAGGGAGAGGATGAAGTTTAAGGCCAGAGCTACTGACTTTGCAACTAGGGATCCAGGTTCAAGTTTCGACATCAACTCGACATCCTGTGATTCTGGGCATATCGCGTAAGCTCCCCATGCCTACAACCAAAATGAATGTGCCCTTGTGTAATGTAACTTATGCTCATGTAAAGCACCCCTATATCTTCTGGTCAAGTTCATGCTGCATAAAACTGCAAAAAAATGTGTTTTGCACACTTCTCTACTTGGACTATACTTGGGCTACATTTGGGTGATTTTTGTGCTATATTTGCGCTCTTTTTTCTGATGGCCATGTTGGGCGACTTATTTGGTAAGAAGCTCCCTAATTTCCTCATTTACTGCAGTATTCTCAGTAGAAAATGTTTTCAGTTTGTGCTTCGATTCCATCAAGATGACGTGCAGATGTGCCACACTTTTGTCATAAAATCAGAATGTTAGCACTCTAGTTGCTCATTAGAGCACTGCAGTAAAGCTGCTTATCACCATGGAGTTGACTAGCAGTCTGCTGCTGGTGGTGAAAGTGCATGTTTCAGTCTGCATGTCAGAATGTTTTAATGAAATAGAAGAGGAAGATATTTGAGAACTCACAAAAAATGTGTACACATTTTTCTTTCCATAGCACTAACCATAAGTTCTATGATAAACAGAACCCACTCATTGTGTTACTTTCTAAATTAAATGTTTTAAGTGTTACCAGTTTGATTCAATCAAGATGGCTTCAGGTGTGCTATGCTTTTGTCATAAGTAAGACTGTTAGCTCTGTTGTTGTTCTTTAAAACACTGTGGGAGGCTGCAGTAGAACTTAAGGGAGTCACCTGGCAGGAAGAACGTGGTTTACTGAGAACATTAGACTTTATTTTCATGGGGCTGAGAAAGATAGTGTCAGTTTACAAAAATATGCTCCCATTTTAGCTTCTGGAGCACCTTCCATATCCTCGATGGGAAAGTCATAAAAAAACTTTTCTCTCAAACATGATTCATGAAAACCCAGCAGCAGGCTTTTCCACAAAGTAAATTCTCCTAAGAACACACAAAAATTCCTAAAATGTGTATTGTACCATCAACATATGATTTACATTGTAACTAAAATCTGTTATCACCCTTTATACATTCTTTTTTTTGTAACCCTCAAAACCTGCCATTCACTACAATGCAGTTCAATGGGGTGATATCATGTATATTGGTCTGGGGTGCTTTCATGTATATTGGTCCCAAGATGGCTGCCAACAATTCCTGGTTGACATGTTGGCAACCAATCAGATCCCACCATGAGACATGTGCCGAGATTTACAAACTTGGGGGCTGATTACGATGGCGGAGGGAGGCACATCCACGATGCTGGCAGAAAATGCCCTTTTCGGCACTCCAGTGGCGGTCCTCGCGTCTGCCGTATTACGATGGGCAAATATAGCCCATTTTCCATCCGCTGCAGAGTTACGTGAACCTCCAGAAATCCCCTTCCGCACCGGTAGCGGACGGAGCCGATAGAGAGGGACCGCCGTGCAAAATGCAGTTACGACTGCCGGACAAATCACGATGATTCAAACAGCCCATCACACCGCAGTGGAGAATCCGGCCATTCGGGGATGGCAGAAGCACTACTGCGGATAGTGAAAATGTAATCCCAGACACCTTCATGCGGTCCTGACCGCTGGGCAAATGGCGGTCTTGGTCTTTCTGCAGCAATTCTGACCGCCGCGGACAGATTCTCAGCTTTTCCGGCGGTATATCCTGGAATCCGACCACCACGGTAGGATGTTTCAGGTAGTTCATCCTAATCTGACCCCCGGTTTTCCCATGCTACCTGCGGACGATAATTCTCCGCTACCACGGCAGTCAGAATGCTTTTCCGACCGCCATCGTAATCAACCCCTAGGTTTTCCATTATTATCTCCAAAACTATTGAATGTATTTAAACCAAATAAGAAGAAGGGTGATCTCCAGAACAAAATCTAACTTTCTGACAAAGGAGGTGTAATTTTACCCAGGGGTTGTGGCTGCTGGCATGCTTAAAGAAGCTACATGGAAAATGCATCCTTTTTTGACCCCCCCATTTTCTCGGCCACTCCTTAACTGATCATCCTGAAACTTTCCATGTACAACTAGAACCACCAGGTCACTTCTTTTGATACATTTTGGGAAGATTCGTTTAACGGCGCCAAAGATATAGGCAAGTTAAAAAAACGCTTTTCCTAAGGAAACACGGTCCTAGGTAATCTATACATTTGATATATATATTATATATTACCTACTGGGGATAGTCAGTAGGTTGGTTTTATTAGGACCTAATTTTCTATAGGAAAAGCCTTTTTTGTTTTGCCAATAACTTTGGTGTCACTTGAATCTTGACTACATTTTTAAAAAGTCCCTTTTTAAGTGTGTAAAGTTTTGGGGTGATCCATCAAGCGGGGCCTAAAAAAAAGGAGGGTCCCAAAGCACTTTTTCCCCATTTTATATCAATGGGGATTTTTCATTTTTTGAGCACGACTACAGCTGGAAACCGCTGAATGTAATTACACCAAATTTGGCAGAAAGGTGGATGCTGGTCCAGAAAGTCTGCTGTGCTTTAAGTGATTTGGTGGAAATCCTTTAGTAGTTTCAGAGATGTTTAACTTTAAAAAATATAGATATCTGGGAGCCCAAAATCCTACTGAAATTTGGCTGCCTGCACTTTAACTAGGAAGTGTTGGCAGCCGTCTTGGGACTAGGCTTGAAGCTGATGTAACATGTAAAAAAAAAGAGAAGAGGGCAGAGTAGAAACATCTTGACCCCCTGGGCTTCTTGAGTGGTCCCCCAGGAACCCCTAGGAGCAGAAAAACGTTTTTTTCTCCGAGAGTTGTGCAGGATCTGTGACCCCGCCAACATTTAAAAAAAAATGAAGTACGCTCTCCAGCACTTTGTTATGAATCGACCCCCAGGGGCATTATCCCTCCCGCCAAGCCATTGCAAACACTGCTCCACTTTCAGCAA
This sequence comes from Triturus cristatus, assembly GCF_964204655.1. Lineage (NCBI taxonomy): Eukaryota > Metazoa > Chordata > Amphibia > Caudata > Salamandridae > Triturus > Triturus cristatus. The sequence goes on from NC_140581.1 coordinate 713,980,742, forward strand.
GCAAGAGGATCAAAAACGATCTACCTTGCTGAAAGTGGAGCAGAATTACTTAAGAAAATAGAGAGCTTCACGGTCAGCAACTCCTCTGTTCAAAAGCAATACCGGCTCCCGCAGGATGCGGGAAGCTGGCAGGGTCCATGGGGGACTTCAGACTCCCCCTGCCATCCCCAACAAAGTGTCTTGGTGCCCTGGATATGACCAGGATACCCAAACTAGAGGCTGGGATCTGGGGAAGGGGTCTACAGGGCCGCAATCGGCCCAGGAGTGGTGCTGTGCAGCACCCTTCCCTTTTCAGTTTTTTAAACAAATTGACAAAATGATTAGGCTCTGGGGTAGGAGGTTCCTGGGGCCAAAATTTGCCTAGGAGGAGTGGGGTGCCGCTCTCTCTTTATTTATACAAAAGAAAGCCCAGTCTCGGGTGATGATGTCACCGGGGCCGGAATCAGCCCTGGTAAATAGGGCTACACAGCCCCTCTTACGTAAATAAATACAATAAAAAAATACACAGCAACTCCCCTGAGGCCCAGCCCCCTTTCTCCAGCACTTAGCAAATGTGCCTCCTGGCATGCTGCTGGTTGGTAGATGAAGTCCCCTTGTCCCCAGAGGCTTCTTGGGGACCAACAAGCCCTCCTGTTACCTCCAGTAAGTCTCACACAGCGGGATTGCTAAGAGATTTTTAGAAGCCCAGCCCTGTATCGCTACCACTCAGCAAACATGCCTCCTGGGGCACTGTGGTTGGGGGATGAGGTTCTCTTGGCTCCCAAGCCCTTCTTTTACCTCCATTGAGTCCCACACTGTGGGATTGCTGAGAGGTCGTCAGAGGCCACTACCCCTTTCTCCACCACTCTGAAAATGCACCTCCTGGTGCATTACTTGTTGGAGATGAAGCCTGCTTGCCTCCTGAGGATCAGTACCTCCAATAAGTCCCACACAGCGGGATTGCTGAGAAGTGGTTAAGGGCCACACTCTCTTTTCCCACCACTCTGTAAACGCGCCTCTAGGTGCACTACTAGTTGTGGGATGATGTCCCCTTGAATGCTGAGAGTCCTTGAGGGCCAACAAGCCATCCTGTTACCTCCAGTAAGTCCCAACCAGTGAGGTTGCAGAGAGGACTTCTGAGGCCACACCCCCTTTCTCCACCACTCTGCAATTGTGCCTCCTGGTGCACTGCTGGTTGGGGAATGAGGTCCCCTTGGCTCCAGAGTGTCCTTGGGGGCCAACTACATCTCTTGTTACTGCCAGTAAGTCTCACACTGCAGAATTGCTGAGAGGTCTTCGGAGACCATGCCCCCTTTCCCCACTACACTGGAAATGCACCTTCAGGCACACTGCTGGATAGAGGATGAAGTCCCCTTGGTTTCTGATGGTCCTTGGGGGCCAACTATCCCTCCTGTTACCTCCAGTAACTCCCACACAGCAGGATTGATGAGAGGTTGTTAGAGGCCATGTCCCCTTTTTCCACCACTCTGCCAACATGCCTCCTGCTGCACTGCTGGTTGGGGGATGAAGTCCCCTTGGATTCTGAGAGACCTTGGGGGCCAGGAACCCCTTCTGTTACCTTCAGTAAGTCCTGACAGCTGGATTGCTGAGAGCTGGTTGAAGGCCCTGCCCATTTCTCCACCACGCAGCAAACGCAACTCTCAGTTAAAAAACCATAGAAATTCACTGGAAAAATATAAAGGTTACAGGGACGTTATAGTTAAGGAATTAGCATTCAAAAAAACTTTGAAATGCACTGAAAAAAACAAAGGTTACAGGGATGTTACCGTTCAGATATGAAATACAACAAACCTCTGAAATTCATTGAAAAAAAACAAAGGTCACAGGGTTGTTAAAGTTAGGCTTGGGTTTCACTCGTACAAAACCAGTGAAATTCAGCAGATATAGTTAGCTGAGCGACCTATAAATTGGGCCCCCGCAGTGCACTGCTTATGACTGCACATATTACATCACTCAGCTAACAATAACTGCAGAATTTCTCTGGTTTTGTAAACTTAAACCTAACTCTGAGAGCTTTGTTATTTTCAGTGAATTATATATATATATATATATATATATATATATATATATATATATATATATATATATCATAAATAATGTATTTTTAATTTATTTTTTTCAAACAATGGACATTAAAATTTCAAATGTAATAAAAATAACAATGCCACCATTGAACCGTAGGTTACATATTTGAAAAGAAAATATGTAAAAAATAACCCATTACAAAAATAAATTTTAAAAGTATGAAATGGATGCAGTAATTGGCCTACTAGCCCTGGAACTGAAGTGGACTAATTTTTAGGTGGATGTGCTCAAGTGAAACAGTAAAATCCAATCACTCACAGATGGCTGAAGTGTGCTGACTAATTGCCCCATGCCCAAAGCGGCATAGGCATAAGGGAAAGGTAAATAATACTTGAAAAGACCAATGGAGGAAGAGGGCTGATGTAAAACCCCAATTGAATATATAAGTATGTGATTTTTATGACTTTTTGGAAAACATGAGCCTGGTAATACAGCAGGCCAGTCACAAACATACGCACACACCGTTCCAATGGGCTGTGCAGCAACGCACTTCAGCTACCATTCTCTTGCACTGTGAGTGACTGCATTTTGCTTGATCACACATTTACATCCTCCTAAGAGAGGAGCACTTCACTGCACGGGATGCTGGGCCACCATTCTACTTTGTGAAAAGGACATTTTTTAATTTCTTTACTTACTTTGCCAATGCATTTTCCATTTCATTCTTTATCCTTTTTATGTTTCAGCCATTCTTAAGCTATTAAATTATGTTTTTAGGTTACAGTAATTCAAAGCTAGTAGTACCTTTTCTTTGCACCAGTAAATATCATGTTTTCCTGTGATGTGCATTAAAACTAAAATTACTTTCTTATATGTTTTAAGTGCACCTGCTTGCAAGAGAGTGCTTAGAAAGTTCCATTAAAAATACATGAGATCGTTATTTTTCTTCATAATGAAAATCTCTATTGCAAGCATATGGCTTCCCCTTTGAGGCATATTTAGTTTTTTCTTTCCTTTTTTATATATGCCTGAAATAAAAAGACAAATACATGTAATCATTGCACCAGCTTCCAAGTACCAGATATATTGGCACTGCCGATGCTTGTTTCATCTGCCAATTTACAAATTGCACACAAATTACACAAATATGACTTGCTCCATAGATGTAAAGGTTGATATATTGCAAGAACTCTTAAAAAGGTGTAAGGGTAAATGAGGCAATGGATGCAATGCTCAATATTATGGAGTGCTGACTTAATGCTGCTTGCTAAGCAAACATGCATTGGCAATTAACATCAACAGTCATTAAGATATTGATTATCATTCTGAAATATGTATTCTAATTTACTACAATGAATTCCCCAGAACTGGACATGCATGAAATGAGCAACTTGCTAAAATCAATATAATCCAATCAAAATATTGTCATAGACTAGGAAACATAATAACATATAAGTGGTATTCAATTATTAGGATGTTCTATTTAAAAATGTTGACAGAAGGAAAAGAAGACACACTTTCCGCATCTGCTTATCCTAAAAGGAAGAATATAATGACTTCTGGGAGGAGGGGGTGTGGTTTTGTTGCAAGATTTATAGTAAAACAATTGTGAAGACAAAGTCGGAATGTTTCTAGTTGTTTATTTTTGTTCTCCTTACCTTAACTCTGATAGCCATTGCGCCCAACCATGGAGCCATGAAACACCATGCCATCATCGTGGAAGTGTTGTCAAGCTAGCATACTCTGTGAGACCTTAATCATCACCAGCAGAGATAAGGTGTTGTAATCATTGGACCCATTCGACCGGGAACAAAACCAATCAATTATCAGAGACCAAAAAGTATCCCTTCAAGTGAAACTTAGCTTTAATAAATGCCGTACACATGCCTTCTTTTCAAGTGCTGCCCATTCGGTTTGATAAGGCTAAGTTCACTTATTACACATCACGTATCTAGCTAATAATACTAGATACAATTCCTCAGTTGCCTCTTTCTAATCTCTCTTTCCTCTTTCTCACCTTGTTGTATTCCAAAAAGACAATTAAGGGGCATATCATGGTAGCTTCCCCCACAAATTCAGCAAGAGACAAAAATACAACATTATCCCAAAATGTTTTAAATCTTGGGAACTCTACATACATATGAAGATCATCTGCCTGTGTCTAATCACAGTTTTTACATCTAGCCTCTTCCCTCACTGATACATTTCCAGTGTACCCTGTATAATGTAAATAGGCGATTCCTTTTCAAGGAAGTCGGCTTCACTGTTTCATACTGTGAGAAAGTCATCTTTTTGCCCTTACCACCCCCATTTTTTGACTGATACTGGTGGTAACAGACACTGACTGCACCCTGGCCTCTGATAACAAGGCCCAGGGCCAGTGCTCTGATTAAAAAGGTATATAGTAATTAAAATTGGCACTGACAAACTATGTGTAAGTCCCTAGTATATTGTAGGGCTTGTCGGTTTAGAGGCCCAGCACCTTTGAGTCACTTAGGTGTGCACTGCTGTGTTGCCTGCTATAATTTTAAAAGTCAGCCCTGCTTTGAAAGCTGTTTTTAAATTGAAATAACATGCAAACTCAACTTTGGATTTATAGGTACTTCCAAAGTATTAAAGTGCCTTATTATTACATACAAGTCACCCATAATGTCTACTTTAAGTGCCTTCCAGGGTAGGCAGCCTTTTACAAATAAGCAGTGACATTTTAAAAGATGTTTTATGTGCCCTGGTGATGGAACAACTGTCAATTTCCTTTTCCCCCCATTGTTGCATTTCAGCTCAATAGGGTAACATTGGAATACTGTAAGACAGTGTAACTAGTGACAGGAGTGATCTAAAATAATATTTCAAGGACTTAAACCATTGTTAATGATACATTCAACAACTTGCCACTTTTGAATTTATCATAACTAATACAGAAAATAAGTTAGAGAACTTTCTTTTATGCGAGCCAAAAGTCAGCCTTCTAGCAGCCTCTCCTGATTGGCCAGCCCTTAACATGCTTAGCTACTCTGTTTTGGTGAGGTGATAAGTGCCTGCATAGAGACTGGGGTTATCTGGTAGGGGGAGCTCTGCAGCTGCAGAGACCAGGCCAGGAAGGGGACTGGGTAAACTAGCTGGGCTTCAAAGAGAGCAGGACAGTAAGCAATGCCAGCCAGGCCTGCTCGCTCTTCCGGGACCCCCAGCTGGATGGGAGCCCCCGGAATGGAATTTGCAGGAGTACTGGAAGGAGAGTGCTAAGGGAAATGAGCCACACCAGTAAGTTGGCTTAGCCAGATCTTACTTCCAAAGAGCGTAATTCTCCAACTTGAATTCTAAAGTACAGTGTTTTGTGGGGCAAGAATATGCCACACTTTTTGAGGAAGCTGTCATGCTTTTGGGAGGCAGCCTGTTCCCCATTTGTCGGGGTGCTCCCCTGCTTGTTGTCTCAGAACATTGGATACATATATGAGAGCTGCATAGCAAATCAGACCTGCTACCTGCCTGAAACTACAAGGAGAAGAAGGACTGCCCTGCTGGAACTTTGGTCTGCACCCCAAAGGATTGCACTCTGAAGGACTGCTCCAGCTTCATACTTGGAGCTGCAGCCCTAAGGACTTTGCTTTACTTCAAAGTGGATTAAGGAGTGGACTTCCTGAAAGCAACAGATTCACAGACCTTACCTGCACCATCCACCCAAGAAGCCCCCAGCCTGTAGAGCGTCCAGTGAATTTGTAAGGGTTTGGCCAGATGCATTGACGGAATTGTGGTCCCAAACTTTCATGGACCATCTAGACCCTTGGATTTGTGTTTTGGACACTTTGACTCCTCAAGGGGAACTTCAGGAAGAAGCTCCAGAAGTTTGGAGCCCTTTTTTGAATAAGCTCTATAAAGTGACAGACCCGTCGACGAGAGTCAAGCCGCCGATATTGAACTGCAACCATGCCTGGATTTCAGGTTCATCCCGCTAAAGCTTTGGAGCTCTAGACTTCCAGAATTTCACTAAGGCCTCACATTGAGCCAAGCTACAGTCAACTCGAATTCGGACCTGAAGAGCAGCTTCACTCGACAATGAGAAAAAATCTTCCAGAAAAGTTTCTAAGTGCAAAGGTCAAATTTTGACAGAGGCCTCCTGCCTAGTGTATCCGACCAGGGCTCCATCGTGGTAGGCCTCAAACATTGAATTTGTCCCAGTCAATCATGACCGGTAGTCCCTAGTTGGTGCTGTATGTTTTTAAGCTCTAGAAAGTGTTCATTCTTCAAAAAATCATATCTCTAGTTTCCTACTTTGGATTTTCGTCATTGTGGTGTCATTTTAATCATAAAAAAATAGTTCCTATTTGCATTAATTGGTTGTGGATTTCTATTGTGTGTTGTGTCTTACTTATTTTATGTATGCATGGTTTTTAATGCTTCACACACCTGTCTCCTATGTGAAGCCTGCCTGCTCACAGCCGGCTGCCAAGGGTTGAGCAAGGGAATAATTTATTGAGACCTTGTCTGGGTCTTATATTGTGTTGGTGACCTTACTGCTAGCCGTAGGTACATACTTACCCCTACTAATAATCCACCTTCCAACACAGACAAAATATGACAAAAGATTTTGCATTTTATTTATGTACAAAATGCAACTGCCTAACGTTATCCGCTTCTAAATAGGAGAGCTACAAGAAACAAGAAGGCAGCAGAAAAAGAGTGAAATACCTACAGGAATAGTAGCGAGATCAACTTATATAACATCATAGCTATCTGGTGACACTTTGGGCCTAAGTTAGAGTGTGGCAGATGGAGTTTACTCAGAATGGTGGTTCCTTTTAATGTAGGAAAACTTCAATGGATGGTATAATCAGTCATCATGGCCAACTGTCAGCTGTTTCAAAAGTGTTTTGTTTTTCGAAAACAAACTCCCAAAGCAGGAGTTTGTTTTGTTTTTGGCTAAGTACCCACTATAAAAATCTTAGTTGGGAGTAAGTAGACATTTTTATTCACCTCAGGCTACTGTCTTCTACACTATGGGTTTAGATCTGACATAAAAGTCAGACGGACCCTAACTTGCTTTTCCTTCTAAGAAAACTGTTCAAAATCATACAGATTATCAGAACAAGGTTACAAAGGAGGGAGAGGCAGTGAATTTACCACCTCACTTTGATTTTCAGTAAGATATTTACCTTCAATCTAATATCAAGATACCACTGAGGTGCATCTCACCCATAACATCTAGGGAGAATGCAATTCTGAAAGTTTATTTAAATGATAATCTAAAGAAGTGGTTTATCCATCATTCAGTCCCACTGGAAGGTCTCCAATTTTCTTTATTCCTGAACCAGATGTTGAGTATTGCTCCTGTGAGGAATAGCGAGAACTGAGATAATCAATCGAAACAGGAATCCTATCCCTACTAATTCTATTCTTCTCGACAAAGTGAAAACTTCAGAGGTCTTTGCTAAACTAGATCTGCGAGGGGCATATCATTTGGTGAAAACTGAAGAGGGAGAGAAATTGAAAATGACATTCAGCTCAAAGTGTCATGAATAACTTGTTATGCCATTTGGCTTATCTAATGCTCCTGCCGCCTTCTAACATTTTGTTCATTAGATTTTCTATGATATCTTGAATACCTTTGTGGTCATATACTTAAAAGGCATCTTGGATAACAACACTGTCAACATATGAAAGAGGTTCTTACTTATTAGGAACAATTATCTATATGCCAAAACAGAAAATATGTATTTGAAACATCACAATATACCTTTCTAAGTTGTATTACCTCAAATCAAGATTTACAGATGGATCCTAATATGATTAAGAGAGCTGTGGAATGGGCCCTATCTTCATCTATCAAGGGGATATGGACGTTCCTTGGCTTTGCCAGTATTTAGTGACATTTCATTGAACACTTTCCGCAGATTGTGCAACCCATCACTTGGTTAACCAACAAAAACCAACCATCTTTTGGGGGACCTGAGCAACATAAGCCGCTTACATGCCTTAAGGAAGCACTCCCCACTGCCACCGTTTTATGGCATCCTAACCATACTAAACAATTTATTGTGGAAATGAATTTTCAACCTTTGTAATATGGTCTGTATTGTCACTAAAACAGCCAGAGACTAAGAATTCGTATCTAGTGTCTTACCTTTCTAGAACTTTTTCTGCCGCAGAAAGACATTATGCATTATGGTCATGAGTTATTGGGAATTACATATATATTTGCATATGGGGGCTTGAAGGGATCTGCCTCCCCTTTCACTGTCTGAATGGATCCCAATAATCTGAGTTTTTTTTACATTTAATGGAGTGTACTATCCTAGACATGGTTGCTGTGCCTTTTTTATTTTATCTAATATATTACCCATAGGCTGGGACTTCATCCAGGCAAGAGAAAGAAACAAGGGCGATTTCACCAGAACCATCAATGATTTTGGCCCTTTACAAAGATCTTAAGGATCCAGATGAGGTAATTTTGTATCAAATAAGATAGAAACAAGAAAGTCTAGACACCATTCAGCAGCTATAAGAAAATCCCAAAAAAGAGAATAATGATTCAAGGGCAGATTTTTTAATTCCACCAATCTATACATCCACACTTCAGGTTTACAAAAAAAGGATCATCCACTGGTTTATAACCAAATGTTTGCTCCAGCCCATGCAATGTTAGCTTAAGCATTTGGAGCACTGAAATGGCTTTGCTCGTGGTGGCATAATCCCTACTGGCTGATTATATGACATACTTTAAGGTTGCAAGCATTTTGATGGTGTACAGTATTAGCTTCCAAAGCGGAATTGTCAACATGTCTATGCCAGATGCTTAATCTTTCTTTTACATGACATCATTCATAGCCTTGTATTACTCAATCCCACACTAAATCATGTAAAGGGTTGAATTCCAGTGGGTCTTAAGCCTCTGTATCAGGGAATGTATTAGTATGTCATGGTCTAAACAGATATGCACATTGTTCTCCTTTGCACAACATTGACTGACTTTCTTCAGTATAACGTAGCAATGAGTTAAATGTCTCCAACTTTAAAACTAATGATGATTCGGGGGCCTTTGTCAGATTTTGTCACTAATGAACTCTAATTCTAACATGCAGTTTCCGTAAGTTTTATATATTTTCCTCTTTAGGCAATTTAAATCTTATTTCTTAGGACATTGCTGGTATTATCGCTAAGATGACTTATACAGTTTGATTTAATATTATCAGGTCGCTTCACAATTTTGTTTTTCATGAAGCGGGGCAACTTATCCATTGTTTTATGATGGAGTTTCTACATTTGTTATCCCAGAAACACCATCCTCCATAGTCAGGCCAGGGGAGATCTTACAATAGGGGTCCTTTAATAAATACCTTTTTTGTCAAGGAAAGTTATGATATTCTACTTAACATTCAGGCACTATCCCTTACCTTCAAGTTTGGTGACACTGTCATATTGCTTAGTTGTCATACCACAAGTTTACTCCTCAGATCTCTTCATTGTATGCAGGTTATCGAATATATTGAAGGGAATTCCATTTTCTGAAGTATTCACCTCTGAAATTGAGTTTTCTATAATTTTAGAGAGAGATTCCAACACCAAATTGGGTATTATTAACATTAATTTTTAATTGGAAGATTTATACTTGAAGCAGGACGACCTTTCCTGTAGGCGATACTGTCAAGGTGATGCCTATCTCGAAGTGCTAGCTATATGCAATCTGTGCAATGCCCATAAAGTTAATGATGCTAATAATGATTGTTCATTGACTTTTGATACTGGGGGAGACATAGGGGCATATGTACAAGCCCCTATTGCCACCACAGCGTCAATTTTTATGACATAGTGGTGGCGATAGGGGCGTTGCCTTATTTACAAGGCAGCGTTAAACCACTTAACGTGGCTTAACGCTGACTTGTAAATAAGTCCCCCTTTCACACTATGCTTAGCGTGAAAGCAGTGGGCAGTGGGGTATGCAGTACACATAGAAGTGACTTAATGGCATTTAAAGGGGTACCTTCCTGTACATAAACAATCTTTCCCCTGCACGCAGACATACTTGCACTATGGTGCAAAGGTGCCTGTGTTGGCACTACACTGCTAAGTTTAGCGCCAGCTCAGGGGGAAATGCAAGGCTGCACTATATCATTGTAAATATGGTGAAGCCTTGCGTTTCTGAAGGGGCGGAATGAGGCATTAATACATGACAGCTAACGCCTCACTCTGCCACTTCCTTGAACAAATACCCCATAGTATTATAGAGGAAAGCTTTGTCTTAAATAACTTATGCAACCATATCTCATGTTTTAAGGTATTAACCAGGCAATTTAGTAATTAGAATCCCTTAATTTTATCTAAAAACATATGCATTTTTTTCTGTTTACCTATGTCTTGGACTGCACAGCTAAATATAATGGAAGAAGGTTAAAATGGATCTTGGTGAATTTGAATAATGTAATACTTGACTTGCTGAGGCTAAGGCTGATTGAAATAAATCAGTGTCTTTAGAATTAGAGAGCCCTTGTCAGAACCTTTTAGGATCAGATGGGATTTAAGAATAAAATTGGCCTATGGGCACCGGTAATAATAAATGTTTTAAAAAAGAATAGCCATTAATTCACCTATTGCCAAGTCTTGGGCACAGTCTACTCTAGTTTCCAATTATGAGAAGGTCAATTAGGGGACCTCCATTGCTATTGTTCAATGTACTTGATTGACTCCATAGTTAAAATTCAGGGCTTCAGATAATGACAAATTGGGGGAGACAAGTGCCTGATTTAGACTGTGGCAGACAGAGGTAAATCCATCAATATGGCAGAGTATTTTACTCGTGCTATACCGAGGACGCTTTGTCATCCAATTTAGAAATGTTTTCCGGCCCAGCAGACTTCTCTTAAGATTGGCAGGAACCACTGTGATGGCAGTTCCTGTGACGGTATTAAAAGTTTGATGGACTGTATCGTTCTTCAAACTTTTAACATGTTTATGTATTTTCAAAAACAATATCTGAAAGTGGGTTTCTGTTTTTGAAAATACAAAAACTACTGACCCCCACACCATGGGAAATGTCTCCCAAGGTGAGGGGGGCCTTTTGCAGTTTTTACTGCTGTTAAAGTGCCCTTTGGTTTGCGTCTCTGTCAACTATTATTGGGAAATTGCGCACTTGTAATTAATTAGATTACCAGCTGTTTTAATTGAATTTATGGATGTAAAACTTTCTGTTTCAATGTTAAATTGGTTTATTAGCATTTTAATTGGGTTTTTATTTTTTTACTGAAATAAACTACGACAGACTATACTTACTTTTTTACACTTACCTTCTTGATATTTTGGTAGTCGATAATCTGACCACGTATTATATTAGTTCAATATTTAAACTACATATTGTGATGGAAAACCATGAGGGAATATTTTGCATGCGCATACATGATGGGAAAGTGGGAATCTTCTCAAATTATATGAAAGCCAGTAATCGGAAAAAAACAAAACCTCCAAGGATTACAAGGAAACTGTGAATTTTTCACTCTAGATACATTTGGTAGCAGAATAAAATAAAAGGTATGAAAACCAGAGTTGTTTGGATTTATATACTGACTTAAGATAGAGTTCAACTGTTCTTTAAAAGTGATTTAAAAGAAAAATGACAAATAATATTTGTACAGTTTTCTACAAGTGCAGAAACTAGGCATTTGTCTTTTGGCTGATTAAGATTTTATTCGAGCAGTTCACATTCTTTTTTGATTTACAACCATTAGTAAAGTTAGTACAATGTCACAAAGGATAGTAAAAAGTATAATTGATCTAGAATTGCTCAACATCACATCCTAAAAGTCAGCTTGTAGTGGTGGACGTTTAAGCAGCTGTGACAGAATATTTGTGGTATGTGATTCACTGGAAATCATAATATTACCCAGAAACTGCACTCCTCGGGGCAGATTTATCATTCTTTCATGCAGCACAATGCAGCAAGTAACCTCGCTGTGCTGCGCGAAAGGGAAAGGGCATGAAATCACTGTATTTACCATTATACTGCGCATTCCTGTCCTTTCCTACCTCTGGCTCACTTTTGGCTGCCTAGCGCCAATGTAGGCATCCTTGCATAATTGTGCAAGGTTGCCTGCATTGTAGACAAGATTGTTTTTGTGCAGTTTGGGACATGCCCCCTCCCCTTTAAAAAACAAGGCCCTGGACGGAGGAGTCACCACGGCCAGGCCTAGTGGTTAACACCATTCAGCACATGCATGAAGGCTCTGCACTGAGTGGGGTTGGCTGCATGTGGGTGGTTGGCTGCAGGGCCGTACCACAGGCCAGGCACTGTGGCCAACTCTCCTCTTGGATTTACCAATTGTAATTAAATATTGCTTTACTTTTTAAAAACCCTAGAAATTCACTGAATAAAACAAAGGTTAAAGTAACTGTATAGTTAGGTGAATTTGTCATTTTTGATGACATAAGGTCACAGGTCATAAGCAGTGCATAATGGCAGTGCAAGTGAATTTCTGTGTTTTTTTTGTTTAAAATGTTAATGCTGTCAATGACAAATTCACCCAGCTATAATGTTACTTTAACTTTTGGTTTTTTTCAGTGCATTTCTAATTTTTTTAAAGATAAAAACGGATCTTTTTATCACACCTAACAATAACATTACTTTAAACGTTTTTACAGTGTGTGTGTGTGTGTGTGTGTGTGTGTATATATATATATATATATATTCACTGAAAAAACCATAGGCTTCAGACATGTTATAGTTAGCGGAAATTTTACTGATAAAAAACCAATGAAATTCCCCCGTTATAGTTAGTGCAGGCAACTATAACTCACGCGACCGCAATCCTCTGCTGATGCTAATACTGTATTTAGACACTTATTTGCCCATGTCTTCTTCCATAAATTTTTAGCTATACATATATTACAAATATTTTTTTTTCATAAAGACACATATGTCATCAGCAGAAGATTGCGGTCGCGTGAGTTATAGTTGCCTGCACTAACTATAACGGGGGAATTTCATTGGTTTTTTATCAGTAAAATTTCCGCTAACTATAACATGTCTGAAACCTATGGTTTTTTCAGTGAATTTGCAAGGTTTTTTAAATGCTAATTCCTAACTATAACGTGTGTGAAACCTATGGTTTTTTCAGTGAATTTGTACGGTTTTTTAAATGCTAAGTTACTTTACGCCATTCGTGGCGTGCACGCCCACTTAACGCAGTTCGTTCCGTGCGCGCACGGTGCGCTTCGCGCACCGCGCGCCCACTTTACGCAGTTAGTGCCGTACACGCAAGGTGGGCACGCAGTGCGCTACGCGCACCGCGTGCCCACGTTACGCACCGTGCGCACATGGAGGACATATTATGCGCTTCCTTGTGATAGGTAATCTGTTAAATTTAATTTGTAAGTGATGACAATAATATCCCATGCACAGAGAGTGTTTTTTTTTTTTTATTAAAATTTTTAGCGTAAGCGCACCGTACGCGTACGGTAAGCGTAATCGGCGAAATTTTCAAAAAATAAAAATGTACCGTTTTTGGCCTTGGGGGATCTTTGAGGACTCAACTAACATGGCTATGTGCATGGGCGCTGTCTAAACAGCCCCTTTATATGTTTTTTGCCTTTGTTTACGGCCCCCCCCTCAGAGTGCGAGAGAGAAAATGGCGGCCGCCGCTTCCTGGTTTCGACCGATTCGAATGTTTACTTAGATGTAACAGCCAATCAGAATCGCGCTCGCGCACGCCACCGTACGCGTACGGTAAGCTTACGGTAAGCGTACCGTAAGCTGGCTCAGATATATATATTGATTTAAAGGCTATTTTCTCAGAATCTACTGAACAGATTTACACCAAACCTACAAAAGGCACTTCCTTGACCTGAGGACTACCTCTCTGCCAAATTTCTAGTAATTCTGTTCAGCCGTTCGGGCTGTAGCCCTGTCTAAAGGTCCTATGGAAAAATGCATGGGAAAAACGCGTTTTGGGACCCCCCTTTTATCTCAGCCCCCGCTTGACGAATCCCCCCGAGACTTTCAGGGTAGGAGCGGAGCGTAGCGCCCCACCTATTTTGAGAAATTCGCGAGGATTCGTCGACCGGCGCCAAAGTTATTCAAAATAGAATGTTGCGGATTTCCTATGGAAACAGGGTCCTAACTATAACTACCTACTGGCGACCGCCAGTAGGTAATATATATATATATATTATCTACTGGCGGTCGCCAGTAGATAGTTATAGTTAGGACCGTGTTTCCATAGGAAATCTGCAACATTCTATTTGGAATAACTTTGGCGCCGGTTGATGAATCCTCGCACAATTTTCAAAATAGGTGGGGCGCTCCGCTCCGCTCCTACCCTGAAAGTCTCGGGGTGATTCGTCAAGCGGGGGCCGAGAAAAAAGGGGGGTCTCAAAACACGTTTTCCCCATGCATTTTTCCATAGGGACCTTTAGTCCAAGGTACAGCCCGAACGGCTGAACAGAATTACTTGAAATTTGGCAGAGAGGTAGTCCTCAGGTCAGGGAAGTGCCTTTTGCAGGTCTGGTGTCAATCTGTTCAGTAGTTCCTGAGAAAATCAAAAGTAAAATCATATATATATGTGGGCGGAGCCTAACCACACATCTCATCCTGAGATCTGATTGGCTGTCAGCACTTCATCCAAGAAGTGTTGGCAGCCATCTTGGGACCAATATACATGATAGCACCTCATTAAAAAGCATTGCCGTTAATAGAAGGTTTTAAGACTTTAGTTACATTATAAATCATTTGTTGATGGTACCATACTCATTTTAGGAATTGTGGTATGTTCTAAGGTGATTTCACCATGTGAAAAAGCCTTCTGCTGGGATATCATGATTGAGAGAAAAATATTTTCTCATGCTTTTCCCACAGAGGTTTGGAAGGTGATCTATAAGCTAAACTGAGAGCACATTTTCTGTAAATTCACATTATCTTTCTCAGTCATGTGAGAATGAAGTCTGACATTCTCAGTAAAACATGTACATCCAACAAGGGCAGAGACTGTCAGTTGATTCCTTTGTGTTCTACTGCATCTTCCCAGAGTTTTCCAAAGAACAACTAGAGCGCTAACAGTCCTACTTATGATAAACGTATGGCACACCTGAAGCCATCTTGCTTGGATTAAAGTGGTAACTCTTAAAACATTTAATTTAAAAAGGAACAAAATGAGGGGGTTCATTTTTCCATAAAAAGTATGATTAGTGCTGCAGAAAGAAAAATTAGGGCACATTTTGAGTGACTTCTCAAATCCTCTTCTATTTCATTAAACAATTCTGACATGCAGATTGAAACATGCACTTTCAATACCAGCAGCAGTTTTCCCTGGTGAGCAGTAGCTTTACTACAGTGATCTAATGAGCAAAAAGAGTGCTAATATTCTGAATTTATGGCAAATGTGTGACACATCTGAATGCCTTCTTGATTGAATCAAAGTAAAAAACTGAAAGTATTTTCTACTGAGGAGACTGCAGTAAATGAGGAAATTAGGAAACTTCATAACAAATAAGTCTCCCAAGATGGCCACCAGAGACAAAAGAGCCCAAATGTAGCCCAAATATCACCCAGATGTAGCCCAAGTATAGCCCAATGACAGAATGTCCCAGAGTGTTCTTAAAAACAACTAGAGCGCTTACTGTCTTCATTATGACAAAAGTATGGCACACCTGAAGCCATCTTGATTGGAATAAATTGCTAACACTTAAAACATTTAATTTAAAAAGGAACACAATGAGGGGGTTCATTTTGCCATAGAAATTATGATTAATGCTGAAGAAAGAAAATGAGGGCACATTTTGAGTGACTTCTCAAATCCTCTTCTATTTCATTAAAAAATTCTGACATGCAGACTGAAACATGCACTTTTAATACCAGGAGCAGACTTCCATGGTAAACAGTAGTTTTACTACAGTGATCTAATGAGCAACTAGAGTGCTAACATTCAGAATTTATGGCAAATGTGTGACATATCTGAATACCTTCATGATGGAATCAAAGTAAAAAACTGAAAGCATTTCCTACTGAGGAGACTGCAGTACATGAGGATATTAGGAAACTTCATAACAAATAAATCTCCCAAAATGGCCACCGGAGACAAAAGAGCCCAAATGTAGCCCAAAATCACCCAGATGTAGCCCAAATATAGCCCAATGACAGAAGTGAGCAAAACACTTAATTTTTTGTGTTTTTGCAGTGTTATATAGTGCAGACTTGTCAGGTATTGGAGTGCTTTACATGAGCATTGGTTACATCACACAAGAACAAATTCATTTTGGTTGTAGACATGGGGAGACTAAGTGATTTGACCAGAATCACAGAATGTCGACCTGAAGCAGAAACTCCAACCTGGTCCCCAGTTGCAAAGTCTGCAGTTCTGGAAGTAACACCACATCCTCTCCCCTAAGTGCAACATTTAATCAAGTGGTCAACTGGATAAAAAAACATAAAGATAACAAATAATTTAAAAGTGCTTTGTCGCTATTTGAAAACTCAGAAAATATGTCCTTATTTTAGTCTTTTAGAGCACTAACCATAATTTTGATGCCAATAAGACCCTCTCATATATGTAATTTCTAAAAGGAATGCTCTAGGTATTACAGTTTTGATTACATCAAGATGACGTCAGGCGTTCCACACTTTTGTAATAAATATAGAATGTTAGCAATCTAGTTGTTCATTAGGATACTGTTGAGAGGCAGAGGCCAGGGGCACGGACTCTGAAAATTGAAGGCAAGTAGGAGGGTGCAAAGGCAACAATTTAACCACACTGAGCAGGCAGGAAGGGCCGTGGCAGCACAACAGACTATGGAGGGCGGTGGAAAGGGGGGCAGGGGCAACAAACCAACAATACAGGACTTGCAAGAGAGGCTGTGGCAATGTAATAGATCATTGTGGGCAGAAAGAAGAGGCAATGGTAGTACAACCATACATGCCAACAGACCCGATTCAGCCAGGAAACGTCCAATGTTTTTAAGCTCAAATGGGCTTTATTTGATCTGTCTCCTGTCTACAATTTCCTCTTATTCAATGTAACTCAAAGGGGAAAATCAATACCCCAGTTTTTTTTCAAAATCTCCCGCTTACCAAGTTCAAAATGTTCGCAAGAATGGTACATTGGATCATGGAAGGAAATGGGGTAGGGACATGGACTTGGATAACAGAGGACAGGAGGGACATGGAGAGGTGCACCAAACTGACCCTGCAGGGCAGGCATCAGGGTTTGCAGCAGCACAATACACCACACTGGGCATGCGGGACGGGAGTGCAGCACAACAATCCATAGAAAGCAAGAGGGAGGGGACAGGACCATGCACATGGACAACAGAGAACAGAGGGGCAAGAGGCAATGGTAGCTAGCTGACCATAATGGACAGACAGGAGAGAAAGCTGCAGCATAACAGACCATAAAGGGCAGGAGGGATGGATCAGGGGAATTTTAATGGAACAGACAAGCCAGGAGGGAGGGAGTAGGGGTCTGCACATGTAAACAGAGGGATGGGGGCAAGGGGGCAGGGCAGGAGCAGCAAGATAGCCATGGAGGTCAGGCAGGATGGGCACTAGAAGCAAGACACACCATGAAGAGCAACAGTGAGACTGTGATGGCATACACACAGACCATGGAGGGAAGGTGGGAGGGGGTCAGGGGCAGTTAACTGACCACACAGGGAAGGTGGGAGGGGCCATGGCAGCACAGAAGGCCATGCATGGCAAGTGGGAGGGTTAGTGGCAGCACAATGGCTATGATGGGCAAGAGGGAGGGTGCAGGGGCATGCACAAAGGACGATGGAGGATAGAAGGGAGGGTCAGGACCTGTGCACAGACAAGAAAGTTCAGGGGAAGGGGCCTCACAACAGACCGCACGGGGCAGGCAGGAGGAGCAGTTGCAGTACAACAGACCAGGGAGGGCAGAAGGGTGTGGCAGTACAATGGACCATGTGGACAGGAGGAAGAGTATGGGGGCATGGCATGTGGACAGGCAGGGTGGAGGTGGCAGGGACAGGTTACAGTCATCTGACAATGCTAGGCAGGTGGGAGGGGAGTGGCAGCTCAACAGAACACTCAGAGTAGATAGGAGTGGCAGGTCCATGGAACATGGTGGGCAAAAAGGATGGAGCAGGGGCATGCACAAAGACATCGGAGGGCAGGGGGAAGGAGAATAGGGGCAGCAAGCTAAGCACAGAGTTTAAGCAGGAGGTCAATGATGGGACATAGAATTGGGCAATGGAGGGCAGGAGGAGTGGACTGGTACATTATACTAAATTGAGGGCAGTGGCAGCACATCAGACCATGCATGGCAGGAGGGAGGAGGCTAGTTCATGGATTCATACAACAGAGGATAGGGAGGAGGGGGATGGGGCAGCAAGCTAACTGTTCAGAGAAGGCGGGTATTTTTTTTAAACGTGTGTCTGTGCGAACTACTTAAAATATGAACAAGTATGCAGCGTAATCTCACTTTTATTCAGGAAGAAGAGGACGTTTGTGACTGTGACTCCGGGCTCACTTGGCAGAAACACCCCCTGACCCTCCACCCCCTATCGCAAAATGTAATGCCCGTGAAAAGGGTAGGTGAACACAGTGTTATATAGAACATAGTCCTGAGAGCACGATTGAAAATGAAAACTAGATATAGTGTATGTTATAAACTATGCACCAAAAAGTGTGATATAAGATGAACCGGGCGTGAAATATAATATGCAATACATTGTGTGCAATGACAGATTAATTGGAGAGCGCGAGATAGCACAGGCACTAGCGCGTGCTATGCGATATGCGCCTTGGAGTGTAATATGCACAGGGCAGTGTTGTGTAACCTAACTAGTCTCTAAAGTTGTAATATAAAATATGTGCTGGGGAGTGTAACGTTGCATATGCACTGTGACAAAGATATGGATCCCAGATTGTAATATGTATGGCATAGCACTGTGCGTTATAACATAGGCATCGAGGAAGGCACGTTAGATGGGGCAATATAACCCGTGCGAAGACAAGTGTGGCATGACATATTCACGGGGTAGTGTTACAGTGCACATGGGCTAGAGAGTGTCATAGCATATGCACTAGCTAGTGGAATACAACACAGAGGTGTGTGGCACTCAGCAGGCAATGGTGGGTGTAACACAGCATTGGGCTCTGCCAGGAGCGCGCTGTGACTCTCAAGTGATGTTCGCCCCCTTTCCAGAGAGTAAAATAAAAAGTATTACACATCCGGCAGTGGATGTGTGTTTTATTAATCGTGAGGGGGGTTTCTTGCATAGTTTTGGTCGAATTTTTGTCGAATCCCCTTTGAATGGCTTGATGTGCATGTGTATTAAATGTGCCCGTCAATAGCTACCCATGTTTGTATAAATAAACGACAAGGGTGTCTACCGGGATTAGGCACGGTAGGGCATCAGACATGTCAGAACTTCACTAGTGGTGTAAATACATTCCACGTGGATTCCTTGTATGCATAGTCGCCTTTTAATGAATATCACGCAAATCGTCATGGTGATAGGTACATACGGTTTGTCCAGCATGTCCTAGGTGTGTCTTTAAATACATATTTTTTTAAAATAATAAAAAACAGTGGCCGGCCCTGGGGATTGGGGTCAAAAAAATATAATTTGGAGACAGGCCCTGGGGGATGGGGTCATCAGGGCCAATAAATTAGAATAAGAAGGGGAACCACACAGCCCCCCTTCTTAAAAAATTAAAATAAATAAAAGACTGGCATCGTGCCGGAGGCGACGCCCCCTCCTTGCAGCCATCTGCAAACGCGCCCCCTGGCAAGTTGTAAGTTGGGGAATTAATTCCTCTTCAATACTGAGGGTCCCTGAGGGCCAACTAGCCCAACAGGCATCTCCAGTATGCGCCAGGGAGCTGTGCTGCAGACAGGTGTTCTGAGGCCAAGCCCCTTTTTACACCTCTCTGCAACGCAGCTCTGTGGCACTTACTGGAGGTACCTAGTGGTCTAGTTTGACCCTAGAGACCCTTAGGATTCAAGGGGACTTAATCTCTCAACTCAGAACAGCCACAGAGCGTGTTTACACAGTGGTGAAGGGAGGGGACAGGGCCTGAGGTGACGTGTGCAAACACGCACTATGGCACGTTTTAAATTGGGGATATAATTTCCCTTCAATAGTGAGGGCCCCTGGGGGCTAACTAGCCCACCAAGTGCTTCCAGTAAGCGCCACTGAGCTGCATTGCAGAGAGGTGGTCCAGGCCGTGCCACTTTTTACACCTCTCTGCAACGCAGCTCTGTGGCACTTACTGGAGGTACCTAGTGGGCTAGTTGGACCCTAAGGACCCTCAGGATTCAAATGAACTTAATCTCCCAACTAAAAATGGACACAGGGCGTGTTTACACAGTGGTGAAGGGAGGGGACGGGGCCTGAGTTAACGTGTGCAAAAACGCCCTGTGGCCTGTTTTAAGAGGTAGTGTTAATCCCCCTGCCCTATTAAATACTAGGTATAATTGACAACAAGAGCACCCACATAAGGTCGACCAGGGACCATGGGAATCAAGTGATTATAAACAACAAAGGTCCCTAGGCATAAATAAGATAGAGAAGGGAGTAAATAAGGTCCCAATCAGTGCTTATTTTCCAGAGACTTGTCCAGCCGGACAGTGGTCATAAGTTTTTACATATATAATAGTTTGAACAACAATTTACAAAGGAATTCTCAAAGTTGGACACAAGCCTGTGTACCGTACAGTTAATAGGGGAGAAAATATTTACAAAAGACAAGGTTCAGGCAAAAAAATGTTTGTAGCAATTGACAAGAAATAGAAAATGGAATTAACAAACATTGCATAGAGCGCCCTTATGTGTATAACATAATGTCGTTAGGAACATATAGGGTGTGTACAAATGTCGACGACGTTTTGATCCTCACACGTAATATTGGGATCATCATCAGGACAACATACATAAGGCCTGTACAATTTGAACCTGAATAACTAAATGAAGGAAGGGAAAAGACTAGAGAGGAGAAAAACGAGGATTTATAAATTGAGAAAGGAAAATTAATAACCAAACGGTCTGACTAAGCACACTGTGACTCTGCTTGTGTGAAGGAATAATTATCGCCGCCGTGAAGCAAGAGTGAAGGTGAAAAGGAATGAACTCTACTGGAGGGTGGAGTGAGACTATGGCATAATACAAAGAATTAGATGTTCAATTATTGCTGTTGATCTGGAAAACCAATAGAAAGAGGGCGAAGATATGCAAGCCTGTAATTGTTGCATGCAAGGTATTATAGAGAATTAAATCGGCGAAAACCAGAGAGTGATGGTGGGACGGTAGTCCGGCAAATAATAAGGCATGTTGGGGAAGTGCAATGTGGAGAATTGCAGGTGAGTTAATCTGTAATGAACCATTGTAACTATTTAGCGTGACGATAAGTGAAAGTGGAGCAGTGAGCCGATGAAAAATGATTAATTATAACTTCGTGAGCAGGGGAACGAGGCAGTAACGGCATGAGACTAACGGGCAGCGGGAGGGTGGGGGAAGGTACGGAGGCCGTGTTGCGGGTCCGAGGGCGGAGTGGCGCCAAGGCTACAATGAGGAGCGAAGGCATCCGCTGGCGTTTGGAATTTTCGAATCAGCGACGAAGTGCTGTGGAGGCAAGGTGAATAGATTTGGGAGTGGGAGTGAAGGACCCAAGGAGTACCCGACGGGCAGTATTGCCGGACGGCGGATAAACTCACCAGAATGGGGCTGAGGGCTGCAGAACGTTTGAAGTGGTTGGAGTCGGCAGGGTTGCTCGACTCGATAGCAGCTGAGGGGGCTCAGACGATAACGCGGCAATGCGCTACAAGGGGAAACATGGTGATTAGCGGGGGCGGGGGGACCCTGAGGATACCGGAGAAAGGAAGTAGCGGAACTTACCGAGATCAGGTGATTAGAGTCGACAGGGTAGTTCGACTGGATAACCGCTCATGGGGCTTGGAGGCATCAATTGAAGTCGCGACAATGCGCTACAAGGGGAAACATGGTGGTTAGCGGGAGCGGGGGAACCTGAGGAATAGCGGAGTGAGGGATTGGCGGAGCTTACCATGATTAGGTGAATGGAGGAAACCGGCAATGCGGGAGGCAGGGTCCGATAAGACGGCTGCTGTCGTGGGTGAAGAGGGGGCATGTGATAAGGGATAGAAGTGAGTGCTCATTGGTCAATCACGATTGGGGAGTGAGAACGGAAAGGGGACTACGAGCTTGGGGATGGGAGCCATCTTGGAATGGGTAATGAGAAGAGAGAAGGGGTGATTGTCTTACGGTGGATAATTAGAAATAAGATAGTAATAGGATAGAGCACATGGAAATAAGTTTTCAATTATTCATTACATTAAGTGAGGACAGATGATTAATATTAAAAACATTTTTAGGAACTTAAGCCATGGAGCAGGAAGGTAGAGATAGGGTTTATGCAGACGTATTCAATGCACCAATTGAAGACAGTTTTGAAATTCAGAAACTCGTGGACCAATCCTCATGTCTATTCAATCCAGCGTTGAAACTGTCTGTCTTTAAAATCCACTTTAGTTCTTCTCTGTTGAGTGTCATCAGTGATGTCATTTGAGATGTCATCAGTGATGTCATGAGTGATGTCACTGACCATGTCATGAGTGATGTAATATGTGACGTCATCAGCAGTGCATTGCGGGCGCGCAAGTTATAGTTAGCTGAACTAACTATAACGGGGGAATTTCAATGGTTTTGTACAAGTGAAAAGTCCAGCTAACTATAAAACCCCTGAAACCTATGGTTTTTTCAGTGAATTTCTGAGGTTTTTTAAATGCTAATTCCTAACTATAATGTGCCTGAAACCTATGGTTTTTTCTGTGAATATATATATATATATATATACATTCTCCTAGTGCCAGTAGGTAGTTATAGTTAGAACCCAGGGGCATATTAGCAAGACTGGCGATAAGATTCCAATAGAAGCCCAGGTTAGATGTGCAGGACATCTAACCTGGGCTTCTATTGGAATTCTATAACGCATATTAGCAAGCCCATTATCTATTAACAGAGTGTTGTACAAAGTGAACATTTGTCACCTGTGGATTTGAACATTACTGCACCTACAGATCAGCTGTTTCAAGATCAGACAAGGCCCGGAAAGTACAGATATAACCTATGTTCTCATTCCATGAACCAATAACATTGCATAATCACCTTTCCGTGTGATAACTGTTTTGATCTTATCACATTGCATTCAGTCAGGAAGTTTGCTCTATAATTTTTTGGTCCTTTTGTTTTTGTTGTTCTCTCGCCTTGCCATCTGGGTTGCCGTAGGGTCGTAACGTGTGCCTTGTTTTAACTTGCAGGGGGCCAGACACAAGGTCGGTCTCTTCTGTTTATTTTGGGAACTCCCCGGGTAAACAGAGGCAATTTTTCAACAGGTACAAACCATCCGTTGCGAACGGTTGTAGAAGATGGAGCTTCCTGAACTGCGACGAGCTAACGTCATAAATGCTCGTAAGACAAAACTGTATGAAATTTTGCATAGCAAATGTTTCATGATGCAATGCGCTCTGACCTTTCTGATTGTTTTGATAACTTTGGTAGGCGGAATCGTTTTTGGTATCCAATTGATTTTTGCACCTGTCACATCTACAGTACCTCCCCATGTTTCTGTTTCTCCGACTGTTGTTTCTCTTCATTCTTTTCACCCTTTTCCTGGACACGAGCAAGCTCGACGCTTTGAGTTTATAAATAACACTTTCATTCAGCTCTTGCACCAACACCAACTAGTAGTAAATACAACGAACTGCTGGGTGTGTGGTCTGATACCACATACCATGAACAAGGGTATCCCCTATCTGGTTCTGCCCTTTAGTTATAATGGATCATTTTGGGCATTCCAGACCATGTTCGCCTATGCTCTAGAGACCTATCCCCCGCGACCTCCGCGTTCCACTAGGGAGCCTTGGTAAAGGGAATTACTGACATGGTTAGAGATGTCAATAACACTCCGTTTATTCCCAAGGATGAGTTACGAGTTTATATGGGTTGGAATGCTACGGAGTATGGCATTAGTTTGGGTGAAAACAAGCGTAAAAGCTCGACTCCGATTTGGGTCGTACCCCACCAAGGTCAGGTCTGTTTACAAGGGAATGGGAGGAATCCGAGAGCTCGACTAGGGAAGAGTGACTGTACTGAAACGTACGTTTTTCCATCACAGTCTTCCCCTGCATTCTTAGCTGCTAAGGGTACCTATTTTGTCTGCAAAGACAGAGCATATACATGGCTGCCTGCTGACTTTTCAGGCTCATGTTACATCGCCCGACTATTACCTCCGACATACACTGCTGCACCGGATTATCACAAGACTAGAGTTTTGAGAGGTGTCTTCGACAAGGAAGATACAGCTGGCCAAGAAGCAGGACACTTTTTCAAAGGTTTCCTTCCGTTCTGGGGGCCCATGGCCAATAGTAGGAACTTGCGTCAACTAACACGGGTAGTTGAATCCACCATTACTGAAACTGCTGGTGCCCTTAGTAACCTGACAGCTGAGCTTCAAGCGGATCGCCTCATGACGTTGCAGAACCGTATGGTCCTTGACGTATTACTTGCAGATCAAGGTGGAGTATGTAAGATGATCCAATCGAGTTGCTGTGTCTTTATCCCAAATAATGCGCCAACAGTATATGAGGCCATTTCTAAGTTACACAAGATCACTGACTCTATTCATGTAGACAAAGGTGATTGGTCACTGATGGGATGGCTCTGGAATCTGTTATCTGCGTGGGGATGGAAGGTTCTGATAGTCATTGGTGTTTTGTTGGTATTTTTATTCTCATGCTGTCTCATCGTTCAGTGTGGTCCTGCCTTATGTGGCCTTTGTGCTGCAACATGCGTAAGAAGACCACCTGCTTTAGGAGATACGCCACGGGATAGAATAATGCTCCAACAACATATCAGTGACCTGATGAATATAGAGATGGATTCTGACTAGAGTAAATTATTGCCTATGTAAGGGCAAAAGGACGGTCTGAGGTTCTGTAGCAATCCGAACCCGTGTGTTCGGTATCGTAGTACTGACACGATTTTGGTACCAGTGAACCGTAAATGATCCATTTAGTAGGTGACAGTGTTTTCGCTGTGGGCCGAGCATGGATTCACTGAGAAGTAGGGCATTCTGTTGTAAATTCATGGCAGCCATCTTAGATACGGCATCCATTTTGTTTCTTGCCCTCACATAGTCAATGGACAAGCAATGACCCTGGCTGAATCACCTTGTTAAGGACACGTAAGCTTTAGTCCAAGGAAGCTGATGCTGCGTGACTAGGCAGAAGCTACCTCCCTTGCCTGAGGCCAATCATGCTATACTGGTTCTTGTGTTCGTTGGCCTGATCACGATTAGGAGGCCGAAGACATTAGCCATGCCCGTTTATGACCCACAAGCATCTCTTATCCTACTTATCAATCTTTCACACCTGGCTCCGCTCCTCTCCTTCTGGGCTTTTACTATGGGGAGGATACAATTTTTATGATGGGGAGGATCGGTCGAAGAATGGAAAACTGACATGAAGACTTGATCGAACACTGGAAACTTACAAATAATTATCGTTTGGTATATGTTTATTGTTTGTTTGGGATACCGGGCCAGGCATGAAAGATATTTTTGCAATATTGCCTGAGGACCCATTTGGTGTATTTAAGGAGCGACCCACTTTATACAATTCGAACAGTCTCCTAGATTCTGCCTTTGTGTGGTTCCTACGACTTCTGTGTCCCTGCAGTAAATAAACCTTGGTCTCTGACGCCACCATCGAGAAGCCCGTGTCTCTGTTTATTTGTGCACCAAGGCAGGAAGGAACTCAGGGGTCTTTCGGGTGTTGTTTCCCTGACACCTCTGGACTCTAGGAAAGTCCAGAACCTCAGTTTCACACATGTTATAGTTAGTAGGACATTTTACTCGTGAAAAACCAATGAAATTCCACCGTTATAGTTAGTGCAGGCAACTATAACTCACGCGACCGCAATCCTCTGCTGATGACGTCAGATATTACATCACTGTATTTAGACACTTATTTACCCATGTCTTCTTCCATTAATTTTTAGCTATACATATATTACAAATATTTTTTTTTCAGAAAAACACATATGTCATCAGTGATGTAATATCTGACCTGAATTTGCAAGGTTTTTTAAATGCTAATTCCTAACTATAACGTGTTTGAAACCTATGTTTTTTTCAGTGAATTTGTACGTTTTTTTAAATGCTAAGTTATGTATTTATTATTATATTTTTTATATATTTATTTTACAATAAACTACGTATTAAAATTTTACCACGATGCGTCAATTCTTGAAGTTGCAAGCACTGTGTCGTCTATGCAGCGGTCCAGTGGTGGTGGTTGGAAATTCTTCCTGCACGGCGGTACTGTGTCGGAAAAACAGCCACAAGAAGGGTGATGTGTCGATTTCTTCAGTTTCTTCAGGTTCTTCCAGCTCCCAACAGCAGGAACAACCTCCAGAGGCCCAGAACTGGAATAGGCACCTCCTGTCTGGTCAGAACTCTCAGCAGCAGAGTTCAGGGCAGCTGGGGGTGAAGTCTTTGGGTCCCTGAGACTTCAGAACAGGAGGCCAGCACACACAGGCCCTTGGAGATTCTTCTTCAAGCAGGTTCAAAGCAAAGTTTAAGTCTTTGTCCTTTCCTTGGCAGAAACAGCAACTGTAGGCCAACTCCACACAGCACACAGCAAAGGAGCTCTACTCCTCCTCACAGCTCTTCAGCTCTTCTCCTTGGCAAAGGTTCCTCTTTAGTCCAGAAGTGATCTGAAGTCCTAGGCTTTTAGGTGGAATATGTATACCCCAAAATGTCTTTGCTCTCTTTGTGGCAAGGGTCTCTGAACCCAGTCCAAACCAGTCCTGTCCTCCCTGGTGCTGCATGACCACAGGGGGAAGAGACAGCATAGTGCAAAAGGAGGCACAGCCTATTCAGGTGTAAGTAACACTCCTACCAGCACTCAAAATGCAGACCAGCTTTATTCAGCCCTGCGACGGGCACCCAGGCAAGAAAGGCAACACCTCAACCCCTGATGACTGTCTAGAGTGAATGCACATCTCAACTCCTGTCACTCACACACCAGATTCTGAATACACAAACAGCCAGAGGACCACAGAATGATAATTTAAGAAAATGCTCACTTTCTAAAAGTGGAATTTTCAACCACAGGATTTAAAAAACACCTTTACCAAAAGGAGTGTTAATAAATTCTGTATTCAGAGAGTCAAAAATTCATTTTCCTATCTTGTTCCTATGAAACGTTACACATATAAAAATGTTACAGTGCAACCCCAATGATACGCATATGGGACAGATAGCTTTTCAACAGTGAAAAATAAAATACACAGCATTTCACTATCAGGACATGTCACACACACTAGTACATGTCCTACCTTTCACATACATTGCACCCTTCCCTTAGGGGTACTTTGGGCCTACCTTAGATGTGCCTTCCATGTAAGGAAAGAGAAGGTACAATTGTTCCTGGCAAGCGGGTGCACTTTCCAGTACAACATGGCAGTTCACAACTGCCCACATAGATACTACAGTGATAGTTCTGAGATACGTTTACAGGGCTACTCATGTGGGTGGCACAACCAGTGCTGCCAGCCCACTAGTAGCATTTGATTTACAGGACCTGGCAAACACCGTGCACTTTTTACAGGGACTTACCAGTAAATCAAATATGCCAATCATGGATAACCAATCATGGTCTCAATTTATACAGTGAGCCTATGCACTTTAGCACTGATCATAAGTGGTAAAGTGCCCAGAATCCTACAGCCAACAAAAACAGGGCCAGGAAAATAGTATTACCTACTGGCGTTTGCCAGTAGGTAGTTATAGTTAGGACCTAGTTACCATAGGAAAATCGCAACATTCTATCCCAATAACTTTGGCGCCGATTGACGAATCTTCACGAAATTGTCAAAACTCGTGGGGCGCTCCGGTCCGCTCCTATCTAGAAATTTTCGGGGTGATTCAGCAAGCGGGGGCTGAGAAAAACCGGGGGTCCCAAAATGTGTTTTCCCCATGCAATTTTCCATAGGAACCTTTAGTCGCAGCTACAGCCCGAACTGCTGAACAGAATTACACCAAATTTGGCAAAAAGGTAGCCCTTGGTTCAGAGTCATGCCTTTTAGTTAAATGGTGTAAATCCGTTCTGTAGTTTTTTAAATATTAATGGAAAGTGAAATATATATATCTGGGCTGAGTCTAACCACACATCTCATCGTGAGATCTGATTGGCTGTCAGCACTTCATCCAAGGACTGTTGGCAGCCATCTTGGGACCAATATACATGATAGCACCTCATTAAAAAGCATTGCAGTTAATAGA
This sequence comes from Triturus cristatus, assembly GCF_964204655.1. NCBI lineage: Eukaryota > Metazoa > Chordata > Amphibia > Caudata > Salamandridae > Triturus > Triturus cristatus. Next base: position 714,009,063 of record NC_140581.1, read on the forward strand.
AGGTTTTAAGACGTTAGTTACATTATAAATCATTTGTTGATGGTACCATACTCATTTTAGGAATTGTGGTGTGTTCTAAGGTGATTTTACTATGTGAAAAAGCCTTCTGCTGGGATATCATGAATCATGTTTGAGAGAAAACTATTTTCTCATGCTTTTCCCACAGAGGTTTGGAAGGTGATCTATAAGCTAAACTGAGAGCACATTTTCTGTAAATTCACATCATCTTTCTCAGTCTTGTGAGAATGAAGTCTGACATTCTCAGTAAAACATGTACATCAAACAGAGGCAAAGACTGTCAGTTGATTCCTTTGTGTTCTACTGCAGCTTCCCAGAGTGTTCTAAAGAATAACTAGAGTGCTAACAGTCCTACTTATGACAAACGTATTGCACACCTGAAACCATCTTGATTGGAATAAAGTGGTAACTCTTAAAACATTTAATTTAAAAAGGAACAAAATGAGGGGGTTCATTTTGCCATAGAAAGTATGATTAGTGCTGCAGAAAGAAAAATTAGGGCACATTTTGAGTGACTTCTCAACTCCTCTACTATTTCATAAAACAATTCTGACATGCAGACTGAAACATGCACTTTCAATACCAGCAGCAGACTTCCCTGGTGAGCAGTAGCTTTACTACAGTGATCTAATGACCAACTAGAGTGCTAACATTCTGAATTTATGGCAAATGTGTGACACATCTGAAAGCCTTCTTGAGGGAATCAAAGTAAAAAACTGAAAGTATTTCCTACTGAGGAGACTGTAGTAAATGAGGAAATTAGGAAACTCATCACAAATAAGTCTCCCAAGATGGCCACCAGAGACAAAAGATCCCAAATTTAGCACAAATATCACCCAGATGTAGCCCAAGTATAGCCCAATGACAGAATGTCCCAGAGTGTTCTAAAGAACAACTAGAGCGCTAACAGTCTTACTTATGACAACAGTATGGCACACCTGAAGCCATCTTGATTGGAATAAAGTGGTAACACTTAAAACATTTAATTTGCAAAGGAACAAAATGGGGGGGTTCATTTTGCCATAGAAATTATGATTTGTGCTGAAGAAAGAAAAATTAGGGCACATTTTGAGTGACTTCTCAAATCCTCTTCTACTTCATTTAAAAATTCTGACATGCAGACTGAAACATGCACTTTGAATATCAGCAGCAGACTTCCCTGGTGAGCATTAGCTTTACTACAGTGATCTAATGAGCAACTAGAGTGCTAACATTCAGAATTTATGGCAAATGTGTGACATATCTGAATGCCTTCTTGATAGAACCAAAGTAAAAAACTGAAAGTATTTCCTACTGAGGAGACTGCATTAAATGAGGAAATTAGGAAACTTCATAACAAATACGTCTCCCAAGATGACCACCAGAGACAAAAGAGCCCAAATGTAGCACAAATATCACCCAGATGTAGCCCACATGTAGCCCAATGACAGAAGTGTGCAAAACACTTTTTATTTTTTGTGTTTTTGCAGTTTTATATAGTGCGGACTTGTCAGGTATTGGAGTGCTTTACATTAGCATTGGTTACATCACACAAGAACAAATTCCTCTTGGTTGTAGACATGGGGAGATTAAGTGATTTGACCAGAATCACAGAATGTCGAGCTGAAGCAGAAACTCCAACCTGGTTCCCCAGTTGCAAAGTCTGCAGCTCTGGAAGTAACACCACATCCTCTTCCCCTAAGTGCAACATTTAATCAAGTGGTCAACTGGATTAAAAAACATAAAGATAACAAATCATTTAAAAGTGCTTTGTCGCTATTTGAAAACTCAGAAAATATGTCCTCATTTGAGTTTTTTAGAGCACTAACCATAATTTAGATGCAAATAAGACCCTCTCATATATGTAATTTCTAAAGGACATGCTCTAGGTATTACAGTTTTGATTACATCAAGATGACGTCAGGCGTTCCACACTTTTGTAATAAATATAGAATGTTAGCAATCTAGTTGTTCATTAGGATACTGTTGAGAGGCAGAGGCCAGGGGCACGGACTCTGAAAATTGAAGGCAGGTAGGAGGGTGCAGAGGCAACAATTTGACCACTCTGGGCAGGCAGGAAGGGCAGTGGCAGCACAACAGAATATGGAGGGCAGTGGAATGGGGGGCAGGGGCAACAAATCAACAATACAGGACTGGCAAGAGAGGCTGTGGCAATATAATAGACCATTGTGGGCAGAAAGAAAAGGCAGTTGTAGTACAACCATAATGCCAACAGACCCGATTCAGCCGGGAAACGTCCAAAGTTTTTAAGCCCAAATGGGCATTATTTGATCTGTCTCCTGTCTACAATCTCCTCTTTTTCAATGTAAGTCAAAGGGGAAAAACCTCAGTTATTTTTTCAAAATCTCCCTCTTACCAAGTTCAAAAAGTTAGCAAGTACGGTACATTGGATCATGGAAGGCAGGAGGAATTGGGGTAGGGGTATGGACTTGGATAACAGAGGACAGGAGGGATATGGAGAGGTGCACCAAACTGCCCCTACAGGGCAGGCATCAGGGTTTGCAGCAGCACAATACACCACACAGGGCATGCGGGACGGGAGTGCAGCACAACAATCCATAGAAAGCAATAGGGAGGGGACAGGACCATGCACATGGACAACAGAGAACAGAGGGGAAAGAGGCAATGGTAGCTAGCTGACCATAATGGACAGACGGGAGAGAAAGCTACAGCATAACAGACCATAAAGGGCAGGAGGGACGGATCAGGGGCATTACAATAGAACAGGCAAGCCAGGAGGGAGGGAATAGGGGTCTGCACATGGAAACAGAGGGCTGAGGCGAGGGGGCAGGGCAGGAGCAGCAAGATGACCATGGAGGTCAGGCAGGATGGGCACTAGAAGCAAGACACACCATGGAGAGCAACACTGAGACTATGATGGCATACACACAGACCATGGAGGGAAGGTGGGAGGGGTTCAGGGACAGCTAGCTGACCACACAGGGAAGATGGGAGAGGCCGTGGCATCAAAGAAGACCATGCATGGCAAGCGGGAGGGTTAGTAATAGCACAATGGCTATGATGGGCAAGAAGGAGGGTGCAGGGGCATGCACGAAGGTCCATGGAGGAAAGAAGGGAGGGTCAGCACCTGGGCACAGACAAGAGAGTTCAGAGGGGCCTCACAACAGACCACACGGGGCAGACAGGAGGAGCAGTTGCAGCAAAACAGACCAAGGAGGGCAGAAGGGTGTGTCAGTAAAATGGACCATGGAGGACAGGAGGAAGGGGATAGGGGCATGGAATGTGGACAGGCAGGGTGGAGGTGGCAGGGACAGGTTACAGTCATCTGACAATGCTAGGCAGGTTGGAGGGGAGTGGCAGCTCAACAGAACACTCAGAGTAGATAGGAGTGGCAGGTCCATGGAACATGATGGGCGAAAAGGATGGAGCAGGGGTATGCACAAAGACATCAGAGGGCAGGGGGAAGGAGAATAGGGGCAGCAAGCTAAGCACAGAGGCTAAGCAGGAGGTCAATGATGGGGCATAGAATTGGGCAATGGAGGGCAGGAGGAGTGGACTGGTACATCATGCTAAATGGAGGGCAGTGGCAGCACATCAGACCATGCATGGCAGGAGGGAGGAGGCTAGTCCATGGATTCAGACAGCAGAGGATAGGGAGGAGGTGGATGGGGCAGCAAGCTAACTGTTCAGAGAAGGTGGGTATTAGGAACTTTATGTTTTTTTTAAAATGTGTGTCTGTGCGAACGTCTTAAAATATGAACAGGTATGCAGCATAATATCACTTTTATTCAGGAAGAAGAGGATGTTGTGACTGTGACTCCGGGCTCACTTGGCAGAAACACCCCCTGACCCTCCACCCCCATCGCAAAATGTAATGCCCGTGAAAAGGGTAGGTGGACGCAGTGGTATATAGAACATAGTCCTGAGAGCACGATTGAAAATGAAAACTAGATATAGTATATGGTATAAACTATGCACCAAAAAGTGTGATATAAGAAATATTAAACGCAATACATTGTGCGCAATGATAGATTCATTGGAGAGCGCGTGATAGCACAGACATTAGCGCGTGCTATGCGATATGCGCCTTGGAGTATAATATGCACAGGGCAGTGTTGTGTAACCTAACTAGTCTCTAAAGTTGTAATATAAAATATGTGCTGGGGAGTGAAGCGTTGCATATTCACTGTGACAAAGATATGGATCCCAGATTGTAATATGTATGGCATAGCGCTGTGCGTTATAACATAGGCATCGAGGAAGGCACGTTAGATGGGGCAATATAACCCGTACGAAGGCAAGTGTTGCATGACATATTCACGGGGTGGTGTTACAGTGCACATGGGCTAGAGAGTGTCATAGCATACGCACTAGCTGGTGAAATACAACACAGAGGGTGTGGCACTCGGCGGGCACTGGTGGGTGTAACACAGCATTGGGCTCAGCCAGGAGCACGCTGTGACTCTCAAGTGAGGTTTGTCTCCTTTCCAGAGAGTAAAATAAAAAGTAAGAAACCCCCCTCACGGTTAATATAACACACATCCGGCGGTGGATGTGTGTTATATTAACCGTGAGGGGGGTTTCTTGCACAGTTTGGTTGAATTTTTGTTGAATCCCCTTTGAATAGCTTGGTGTGCGTGTGTATTAAATGTGCCCATCAATAGCTACCCATGTTTGTGTAAATAAACGACAAGGGTGTCTACTTGGAGAGTACCCCCCAGCGGGGGCGCCGGGATTAGGCACGTTAGGGCGTCAGACACGTCAGAGCTTCACTAGCGGTGTAAATACATTCCACGTGGATTCATTGTATGCATAGTCACCTTTTAATGAATATCACGCAAATCGTCATGCTGATAGGTACATACGGTTTGTCCAGCATGTCCTAGGTGTTTCTATAAATATATTTTAATAAAAATAATAAAAAACAAAGGCCGGCCCCGGGGGATGGGGTCCCCGGGGCCATAAGTGGCCGGAGGAGGGGGGCAACGCAGCCCCCCTCCTAAAGAATAAAAAAAAAAGGCCATGACCCGGGGGGCCGATTAAGGCCTTGGGAGGACCAAATTAATTTTTTTCAACAAAAACAATTAGGGTGCAGGCCCTGGGGGATGGGGTCCCCAGGGCCAATAAATTAGAAAAAGAAGGGGGGGCCACACAGCCCTCCTTCTTAAAGAAATAAAATAAATAAAAGACCGGCATCGCAGCACTCTGCAAACGCTCCCCCTGGCCAGTTGTAAGTTGGGGAATTAATTCCCCTTTAATACTGAGGGTCCCTGAGGGCCAACTAGCCCAACAGGTATCTCCAGTATGCGCCAGGGAGCTGCGTTGCAGACAGGTGTTCTGAGGCCACGCTCCTTTTTACACCTCTATGCAACACAGCTCTGCGGCGCTTACTGGAGGTACCTAGTGGGCTAGTTTGACCCTAGGGACCCTTAGGATTCAAGGGGACTAAATCTCTCAACTTAGAACGGCCACAGGGCCCGTTTACACAGTGGTGAAGGGAGGGGACGGGACCTGAGGTGACGTGTGCAAACACGCCCTGTGGCACGTTTTTAAGTTGGGGAAATAATTCCCTTTCAATCCTGAGGGACCCAGGGGTCCAACTAGCCCACCAGGTGCTTCCAGTAAGCGCTACTGCTCTGTGTTGCAGAGAGGTCGTGCAGGCCGTGCCCCTTTTTACACCTCTCTGCAATGGCGCTTACTGGACGTACCTAGTGGGCTATTTTGCCCCTAGGGACCCTCAGGATTCCAGGGGACTTAATCTCCCAACTTTAAAAACAGCCACAGGGCGTGTTTACACAGTGGGGAAGGGAGGGGACGGGGCCTGAGGTGACGTGTGCAAACATGCTCTATGGCGCGTTTTAAGTTGGGGAAATAATTCCCCTTCAATCCTGAGGGCCCCTGGGGGATAACTAGCCCACCAGGTGCTTCCAGTAAGCGCCACTGAGCTGCGTTGCAGAGACGTGGTCCAGGCTGTGCCACTTTTTACACCTCTCTGCAACGCAGCTCCGTGTCGCTTACTGGAGGCACCTAGTGGGCTAGTTGGACCCTAGGGACCCTCAGGATTCAAATGAACTTAATCTCCCAACTAAAAACGGCCACAGGGTGTGTTTACACAGTGGTGAAGGGAGGGGACGGGGCAAGAGTTAACATGTGCAAACAAGCCCTGTGGCGCGTTTTAAGTTGGGCAAATAATTCCCCTTCAATCCTGAGGGACCCTGGGGGCCAACTAGGCCACCAGGTGCTTCCTGAAAGCGCCACTGTGCTGCGTTGCAGAAAGGTGGTCTAGGCCGTGCCCCTTTTACATCTCTCTGCAACGCAGCTCTGTGGCGCTTACTGGAGGTACCTAGTGGTCTAGTTGGACCCTAGGGACCCTCAGGATTCAAGGGGACTTAATCTCCCAACTTAAAACGGCCACAGGGCATGTTTACACAGTGGGGAAGGGAGGGGACGGGGCCTGAGGTGAAGTGTGCAAACACGCCCTGTGGCGCGTTTTAATAGGTAGTTTGAATCCCCTGCCCTATTATATACTAGGGGCTTACAGAGGTGGTCATGCTAATCACAGGGGGACCCCAACGCATAGTGTTCCCTAGTGTATGTAGGCGTTTTCACTGTATTCTGAGTGTCTTTTAACATAGCACTGGCTCTAGGACTGGTCAGTCAGACTCAGTTACCACCAGTATCCATCTGAAAAAGTTGAGGGTACAGGATGATTTTGCAACAGTGCTTCTTTCTGCTCTTCTGTTTGTTCTTTATGCACGTTATCCTTCTTCCTGCACTTTTCTTCGTCTTTGAGGACTTCTGTTGCTTCTTTCTGCATTTCTTTGTTTTTCTTTCTGTGCGTTTTTTCTTCTTTCTTCACATGTCCTATCTCTGTAGGCATAGTTAGGAATTAGCATTTAAAAAACCTTTGAAATTCACTGAAAAAAACTATAGGTTTCAGGCACGTTATAGGTAGGAATTAGCATTTAAAAAACCTTAGAAATTCACTGAAAAAACATAGGTTTCAGAGGCGTTATAATTAGCTGGACTTTTCACTCGTTCAAAACCATTGAAATTCCCCCGTTATAGTTAGTTCAGCTAACTATAACTCGCGCACCCGCAATGCACTGCTGATGATGTCACATATTACATCACTCATGACATGGTCAGTAACATCACTCATGACATCACTGATGACATCTCAAATTACATCACTGATGACATCATTGATGACATCATCCTTGTGACAGAGTGGCAGACCTCCTGTCCCCCTAATATAACCTTTGATACACACATTCAAAAATAGACACTAACATTTTCAAAACAATGGACATACCAATACCAGTTACAACAACCTATTCAGTAATTCTAAGATCCACATACACATCCACTCATTCACCAACAGTCATATACAGTCACTCATACATGTACTCACTCATCATATGCACTCATACACCTATACATCCTGTTACACAACGCCACTCATCTATAGAGTTACTCACACACATAGTCACTCATGCTAATAAAGAATCAAACATCCATTTACTTGCATATACAGTTATAAACACACCACCACACATACTTCTACAGAAACTTACACATACTTAGTCTTTTAAACAATCACTTATAGAAACACATACTTATTCATACAGGAACTCTTTCAATCTCTCACTCTCACATATACTCACTTATATACACCAATAGTTACATATACTAGTTTAAAACATATGTAGTTACTCATAAAGACACTATTGAGACAGTCATTCACTCACTAACACACCCATGCACACACTCATCCACCCATACAGTCCTGCACACATGCTGTCTTCAACACATACAAACAGTGAGTCACTCATTCACGCACCTATGCACTACATAATACCCCCCACTGAACCGTACAGACACTCAGACACTCATATGGATACTCAAAAAACCAACTAATAACCTATATAGCCTCATGTAGCTACTCACCAACCCATGCAGCCACTTATACACAAAGTGAGAGACTGATACAGATATTTACATATTTAAATATTACTCACTAAGCCATGTATTCACTAAGATACACTTAATCAGTCAGTTATACAATAATTTTTTCAACAAAAAAAATCATCCATTTAGACACTTATGTACCCAATTATTCTTCCATCGACCTTGAGATATACATACATAAAACATATTTAATTTTCAGAAAAACCCACATTCACTGGATGATGTCATCAATGATGTCATTTGAGATGTCATCAGTGATGTCATGAGTGATATCACTGACTATGTCATGAGTGATGCAATATGTGATGTCATCAGCAGTGCATTGCGGGCGCGTGAGTTATAGTTAGCTGAACTAACTATAACGGGGGAATTTCAATGGTTTTGTACAAGTGAAAAGTCCAGCTAACTATAACACACGTGAAACCTATGGTTTTTTCAGTGAATTTCTAAGGTTTTTTAAATGCTAATTCCTAACTATAACGAGCTTGAAACCTATGATTTTTTCAGTGAAAAAAAATATATATATATGTCAGGATTACAGCGGAGAGGTGAGGGTTCGGGGAAGCTGTTCACCGCCCACTCTGAGATCAAGAGCGAACATAGGGAAGGAGCTGACACAGCCCACTGGGGTTAGTACGTACATCAGGTGTCTGCTCTGCCCGGACTTTCACTGTGTAGTTCGAGCAATCCTGTGTCAAGCACTCCCGCGATGCCTCAGCCAATCACAGAGGGGCATTGGGACTTTAAATGGTGGGCGGGAGTACTAACTGTGAATGCGGCATCTGAGGAAGTTTGGATTACGAAACGCGTCATGCCGTCACATTAAAGAACAGCTTTGACCCGTGAACCCGTGTGTGCTTATCTTTCTGCAGAGAAGCAGAGGAGTGTGGTTTGGATATATATATATATATATATATATATATATATATATATATATATATATATATATATATAAAACCAAAGCATTTCTCCTATGCTTGAAAGCGCACTCGACTGCAGTCATAATTTACACCAACCAGCAATTAGTCTCCAGAAAACATTTATTTTCGCCTTACGCGTTTCAGAGCCACAAGCCCCTTGTTCACAGGCCATTCCCCAAGTCTGGTCAGAAACGTTGAAATTCAAAACTGTCCCCATTCTTTACAAGCAATTTATAGCCCCCTGGTGGGCATTCTCAGTGAAAGTAGTTTCCACGCTTTCTGGGACACGTAGTTTCCAACAGTAAATTCTTCCCCTCCGGTGGGGTCTGCAAAGACCTGGCTCATTTATAATGTCTTTTAAAATATTGTTAAAGCCCTCCAGTGGGCCTCCAAATGACAAACTGCTCAGTAATGTTTCGTTTGGATGATGTCATCAGTGATGTCATTTGAGATGTCATCAGTGATGTCATGAGTGATGTCACTGACCATGTCATGAGTGATGTAATATGTGACGTCATCAGCAGTGCATTGCGGGCGCGCGAGTTATAGTTAGCTGAACTAACTATAACGGGGGAATTTCTATGGTTTTGTACGAGTGAAAAGTCCAGCTAACTATATCGCCCCTGAAACCTATGGTTTTTTCAGTGAATATATATATATATATATTATCTACTGGCGGTCGCCAGTAGATAGTTGTAGTTAGGACCGTGTTTCCATAGGAATTCCGCAACATTCTATTTGGAATAACTTTGGCGCCGGTTGACGAATCCTTGCAAAATATTCAAAATAGGTGGGGAGCTCCGCTCCGCTCCTACCCTGAAAGTCTCGGGGGGATTCGCCAAGCGGGGGCTGAGAAAAAAGGGGGGTCCCAAAACATGTTTTCCCCATGCAATTTTCCATAGGGACCTTTAGTCCGAGGTACAGCCCGAACGGCTGAACAGAATTACTTGAAATTTGGCAAAGAGGTAGTCTTCAGCTCAGGGATGTGCCTTTTGCATATATGGAGTCAATCTGTTCAGTAGTTCCTGAGAAAATCAAAAGTAAAATCATATATATATCTGGGCGGAGCCTAACCACACATCTCATCCTGAGATCTGATTGGCTGTCAGCACTTCATCCAAGAAGTGTTGGCAGCCATCTTGGGACCAATATACATGATAGCACCTCATTAAAAAGCATTGCAGTCAATAGAAGGTTTTAAGACTTTAGTTACATTATAAATCATGTGTTGATGGTACCATACTCATTTAAGGAATTGTGGTGTGTTCTAAGGTGATTTTACCATGTGAAAAAGCCTTCTGCTGTGATATCATGAACCATGTTTTAGAGAAAACTATGTTCTCATGCTTTTCCCACAGAGGTTTGGAAGGGGACCTATAAGCTAAACTGAGAGCATATTTTCTGTACATTCACATTATCTTTCTCAGTCATGTGAGAATGAAGTCTGACATTCTCAGTAAAACATGTACATCCAACAAGGGCAGAGACTGTCAGTTGATTCCTTTGTGTTCTACTGCAGCTTCCCAGAGTGTTCTAAAGAACAACTAGAGCGCTAACAGTCTTACTTATGACAAAAGTATGGCACACCTGAAGCCATCTTGATACAAATACATTGGTAACACTTAAAACATTTAATTTACAAAGGAACAAAATGAGGGGGTTCATTTTGCCATATAAATTATGATTAGTGCTGCAGAAAGAAAAACACATTTTGACTTCTGAAATCCTCTTTTATTTCATAAAAAAATTCTGACATGCAGACAGAAACATGCACTTTCAATACCAGCACCAGATTTGCCTGGTGAGCAGTAGCTTTACTACAGTGATCTAATGAGCAACTAGAGTGCTAACATTCAGAATTTATGGAAAATGTGTGACACATCTGAATGCCTTCTTGATGGAATCAAAGTAAAAAACTGAAAGTATTTCCTACTGAGGAGACTGCAGTAAATGAGGAAATTAGGAAACTTCATAACAAATAAATCTCCCAAGATGGCCACCAGAGACAAAAAAGCCCAAATGTAGCCCAAATATCACCCAGATGTAGCCCAAATGTAGCCCAATGACAGAATGTCCCAGAGTGTTCTTAAGATCAACTAGAGCGCTTACTGTCTTACTTATGACAAAAGTATGGCATACCTGAAGCCATCTTGATTGGAATAAACTGGTAACACTTAAAACATTTAATTTAAAAAGGAACACAATGAGGGGGTTCATTTTGCCATAGAAATTATGATTAGTGCTGAAGAAAGAAAAATTAGGGCATATTTTGAGTGACTTCTCAAATCCTCTTCTATTTCATTAAAAAATTCTGATATGCAGACTGAAACATGCACTTCTAACACTAGCAGCAGACTTCCGTGGTGAGCAGTAGCTTTACTACGGTGATCTAATGAGCAACTAGAGTGCTAACATTCAGAATTTATGGCAAATGTGTGACATATCTGAATACCTTCTTGATGGAATCAAAGTAAAAAACTGAAAGCATTTCCTACTGAGGAGACTGCAGTAATTGAGGAAATTAGGAAACTTCATAACAAATAAATCTCCTAAAATGGCCACCAGAGACAAAAGAGCCCAAATGTAGCCCAAATGTAGCCCAAATATCACCCAAATGTAGCCCAAATGTAGCCCAATGACAGAAGTGTGCAAAACACTTATTTATTGTGTATTTGCAGTTTTATATAGTGCAGACTTGTCAGGTATTGGAGTGCTTTACATGAGCATTGGTTACATCACACAAGATCAAATTCATTTTGGTTGTAGACATGGGAAGATTAAGTGATTTGACCAGAATCACAGAATGTTGTGCTGAAGCAGAAACTCTAACCTGGTTCCCCAGTTGCAAAGTCTGCAGCTCTGGAAGTAACACCACACCCTCTCCCCTTGGATGCAACATTTAATCAAGTGGTCAACTGGATAAAAAAAACTAAGATTACAAATAATTTAAAAGTTCTTTGTCGCTATTTGAAAACTTAGAAAATATGTCCTCATTTTAGTTTTTTAGAGCACTAACAATAATTTTGATGCAAATAAGACCATCTCATATATGTAATTTCTAAAGGAAATGCTCTAGGCATTACAGTTTTGATTACATCAAGATGACGTCAGGCGTTCCACACTTTTGTAATAAATATAGAATGTTAGCAATCTAGTTGTTCATTGGGATACTGTTGAGAGGCAGAGGCCAGGGGCACGGACTCTGAAAATTGAAGGCAGGTAGGAGAGTGCAGAGGCAACAATTTGACCACACTAGGCAGGCAGGAAGGGCAGTGGCAGCACAACAGACTATGGAGGGCAGTGGAAAGGGGGGCAGGGGCTACAAACCAACAATACAGGACTGGCAAGAGAGGCTGTATTGATGTAGTAGACCATTGTGGGCAGAAGGAAGAGGCAGTGGTCATACAACCATACATGCCAACAGACCCGTTTCAGCCAGGAAACGTCCAATGTTTTTAAGCTCAAATGGGCTTTACTTGATCTGGTTCCTGTCTACAATCTTCTCTTTTTCAATGTAACTCAAAGGGGAAAATCAATACCCCAGATTTATTTCAAAATCTCCCTCTTACCAAGTTCAAAATATTCGCAAGTATGGTACATTGGATCATGGTAGGCAGGAGGAATTGGGGTAGGGACATGGACTCGGATAACAGAGGACAGGAGGGACATTGAGAGGTGCACCAAACTGACCCTACAGGGCAGGCATCAGGGTTTGCAGCAGCACAATACACCACACAGGGCATGCGGGACGGGAGTGCAGCACAACAATCCATAGAAAGCAATAGGGAGGGGACAGGACCATGCACATGGACAACAGACAACAGAGGGGAAAGAGGCAATGGTAGCTAGCTGACCATAATGGACAGACAGGAGAGAAAGCTGCAGCATAACAGACCATAAAGGGCAGGAGGGACGGATCAGGGGCATTACAATGGAACCGACAAGCCAGGAAGGAGGGAATAGAGGTCTGCACATGGAAACAGAGGGCTGGGGGCAAGGGGGCAGGGCAGGAGCAGCAAGATGACCATGGAGGTCAGGCAGGATGGGCACTAGAAACAAGACACACCATGGAGAGCAACAGTGAGACTGATGGCATACACACAGACCATGGAGGGAAGGTGGGAGGGGGTCAGGAGCAGCTAGCTGACCACACTGGGAAGGTGGGAGGGGCCATGGCAGCACAGAAAACCATGCATGGCAAGCGGGAGGGTTAGTGGCAGCACAATGGCTATGATGGGCAAGAAGGAGGGTGCAGGGGCATGCACAAAGGACCATGGAGGATAGAAGGGAGGGTCAGGACCTGGCCACAGACAAGAGAGTTCAGGGGAAGGGGCCTCACAACAGACCGTGTGGGGCAGGCAGGAGGAGCAGTTGCAGCACAACAGACCAGGGAGGGCAGAAGGGTGTGGCAGTAAAATGTACCATGAAGGACAGGAGGAAGGGGATAGGGGCATGGCATGTGGACAGGCAGGGTGGAGGTGGCAGGGACAGGTTACAGTCATCTGACAATGCTAGGCAGGTTGGAGGGGAGTGGCAGCTCAACAGAACACTCAGAGTAGATAGGAGTGGCAGGTCCATGGAACATGGTGGTCAAAAAGGATGGAGCAGGGGCATGCACAAGGACATCGGAGGGCAGGGGGAAGGAGAATAGGGGCAGCAAGCTAAGCACAGAGGCTAAGCAGGAGGTCAATGATTGCCCATAGAATTGGGCAATGGAGGGCAGGAGGAGTGGACTGGTACATCATGCTAAATGGAGGGCAGTGGCAGCACATCAGACCATGCATGGCAGGAGGGAGGAGGCTAGTCCATGGACTCAGACAACAGAGGATAGGGAGGAGGTGGATGGGGCAGCAAGCTAACTGTTCATAGAAGGTGGGTATTAGGAACTTTATTGTTTTTAAAATGTGTGTCTGTGCGAACTACTTAAAATATGAACAAGTATGCAGCATAATCTCACTTTTATTCAGGAAGAAGAGGACGTTTGGGACTGTGACTCCGGGCTCACTTGGCAGAAACATCCCCTGACCTTCCACCCCCCATCGCAAAATGTAATGCCCGTGAAAAGGGTAGGTGGACGCAGTGTTATATAGAACATAGTCCTGAGAGCACGATTGAAAATGAAAACTAGATATAGTATATGGTATAAACTATGCACCAAAAAGTGTGATATAAGATGAACCGGGGGGTGAAATATAATATGCAATACATTGTGCGCAATGACAGATTCATTGGAGAGCGCGAGATAGCACAAGCACTAGCGCTTGCTATGTGATATGCGCCTTGGAGTGTAATATGCACAGGGCAGTGTTGTGTAACCTAAGTAGTCTCTAAAGTTGTAATATAAAATATGTGCTGGGTAGTGTAACATTGCATATGCACTGTGACAAAGATATGGATCCCAGATTGTAATAAGTATAGCATAGCGCTGTGCTTTATAACATAGGCATCGAGGAAGGCACGTTAGATGGTGCAATATAACCCGTGCGAAGGCAAGTGTGGCATGACATATTCACGGGGTGGTGTTACAGTGCACATGGACTAGAGAGTGTCATAGCATAAGCACTAGATGGTGGAATACAACACAGAGGTGTGTGGCACTCGGCAGGCAATGGTGGGTGTAACACAGCATTGGTCTCAGCCAGGAGCACGCTGTGACTCTCAAGTGAGGTTTGTCTCCTTTCCAGAGAGTAAAATAAAATGTATTACACATCCGGCGGTGGATGTGTGTTTTATTAACCATGAGGGGGTTTCTTGCATAGTTTGGTCAATTTTTTGTCGAATCCCCTTTGAATGGCTTGGTGTGCATGTGTATTAAATGTGCCCATCAATAGCTACCCATGTTTGTATAAATAAACGACAAGGGTGTCTACTTGGAGAGTACCCACCAGCGGGGGCGCCGGGATTAGGCACGGTAGGGTGTCAGACATGTCAGAGCTTCACTAGCGGTGTGAATACATTCTACGTGGATTCATTGTATGCATAGTCGCCTTTTAATGAATATCACGCAAATCGTCATGGTGATAGGTACATACGGTTTGTCCAGCAACACAGCCCCCCTCCTAAAGAATAAAAGAAAAAAAAAAGGCCATGACCCGGGGGTTGGGGTCCCCGGGGCCGATTAAGGCCTTGGGAGGGCCAAATTAATTTTTTTCAACAAAAGAAATTAGGGTACAGGCTCTGGGGGATGGGGTCCCCAGGGCTAATAAATTAGAAAAAGAAAGGGGGCCACACAGCCCTCCTTCTTAAAATTAAAATAAATAAAAGACTGGCATCGTGCCGGAGGCCATGCCCCCTTCTTGCAGCACTCTGCAAACGCGCCCCCTGGCCAGTTGTAAGTTGAGGAATTAATTCCCCTTCAATACTGACGGTCCCTGAGGGCCAACTATCCCAACAGGTATCTCCAGTATGCGCCAGGGAGCTGCGTTGCAGACAGGTGTTCTGAGGCCAAGCCACTTTTTACACCTCCATGCAACGCAGCTCTGTGGCACTTACTGGAGGTACCTAGTGGGCTAGTTTGACCCTAGGGACCCTTAGGATTCAAGGGGACTTAATCTCTCAACTCAGAACGGCCACAGGGCCCGTTTACACAGTGGTGAAGGGAGGGGACGGGACCTGAGGTGACGTGTGCAAACACGCCCTGTGGCACGTTTTTAAGTTGGGGAAATAATTCCCTTTCAATCCTGAGGGACCCAGGGGTCCAACTAGCCCACCAGGTGCTTCCAGTAAGCACCACTGCTCTGCGTTGCAGAGAGGTGGTGCAGGCCGTGCCACTTTTTACACCTCTCTGCAATGCAGCTCTGTGGAGCTTACTGGAGGTACCTAGTGGTCTAGTTGGACCCTAGGGACCCTCAGGATTCAAGAGGACTTAATCTCCCAACTTAAAATGGCTACAGGGTGTGTTTACACAGTGGGGAAGGGAGGGGACGGGGCATGATGTGACGTGTTCAAACATGCCCTGTGGTGCGTTTTAAGAGGTAGTTTTAATCCCCTGCCCTATTATATACTAGGGGCTTACAGAGGAGGCCATGCTAATCACAGGGGGACCCCAACGCATAGTGTGCCCTAGTGTATGTAGGTGTTTTCACTGTATTCTGAGTGCCTTTTAACATAGCACTGGCTCTAGGACTGCTTAGGCAGACTCAGTTACCACCAGTATCCATCTGAAAAAGTTGAGGGTACAGGATGATTTTGCAACAATGCTTCTTTCTGCTCTTCTGTTTGTTCTTTCTGCACGTTATATTTCTTCCTGCACTTTTCTTCGTCTTTGAGGACTTCTGTTGCTTCTTTCTGCATTTCTTTTTTTTCTTTCTGTGCGTTTTTCCTTCTTTCTTCACATGTCCTATCTCTGTAGGCATAGTTAGAAATTAGCATTTAAAAAACCTTTGAAATTCACTGAAAAAACCATAGGTTTCAGGCACGTTATAGCTAGGAATTAGCATTTAAAAAACCTTAGAAATTCACTGAAAAAACCATAGGTTTCAGGGGCGATATAGTTAGCTGGACTTTTCACTCGTACAAAACCATAGAAATTCCCCCGTTATAGTTAGTTCAGCTAACTATAACTCGCGCGCCCGCAATGCACTGCTGATGATGTCACATATTACATCACTCATGACATGGTCAGTGACATCACTCATGACATCACTGATGACATCATCCTTGTGATAGAGTGGCAGACCTCCTCTCCCCCTAATATAACCTTTCATACATACATTCAAAAATATAAATTAAAATTTTCAAAACAATGAACATACCAATACCAGTTACAACAACCTATTCAGAAATTGTAAGATCCACATACACATCCACTCATTCACCAACAGTCCTATACAGTCACTCATACATGCACTCACTCATCATATGTATTCATACACCTATACATTCTGTTACACAACGCCACTCATCCATAAAGTTACTCACACACGTAGTCACTCATGCTAATAAAGAATCAAACATCCGTTTACCTGCATATTCAGTTATACACACACCACCACACTTACTTCTACAGAAACTTACACATACTTTGTCTTTTAAACAATCACTTATAGAAACACATACTTATTCATACAGGAACTCTTTCAATCTCTCACTCTCACATATACTCACTTATATACACCAATAGTCACATATACTAGTTTAAAACATATGTAGTTACTCATAGAGACACTATTGAGACAGTCATTCACTCACTAACACACCCATGCACACACTCATCCACCCATACAGTCCTGCACACATGCTGTCTTCAACACATACAAACAGTGAGCCACTCATTCATGCACCTATGCACTACGTAATACCCCCCACCGAACCATACAGACATCAGACACTCATACTGATACTCAAAAAATCAACTAATAACCTATATAGACACTCATGTAGCTACTCACCAACCCATGCAGCCACTTATACACAAAGTGAGAGACTGATACAGATCTTTACATATTTAAACATTACTCACTAAGATACACTTAATCAGTCATTAATACAATCAATTTTTCAAAAAACAAATCATCCATTTAGACATTTATATACCCATTTATTCTTCCATCGACCTTGAGATATACATATATAAAACATATCTAATTTTCAGAAAAACACACATTCACTGGATGATGTCATCAGTGATGTCATTTGAGATGTTATCAGTGATGTCATGAGTGATGTCACTGACCATGTCATGAGTGATGTAATATGTGACGTCATCAGCAGTGCATTGCGGGCGCGCGAGTTATAGTTAGCTGAACTAACTATAACGGGGGAATTTCTATGGTTTTGTACGAGTGAAAAGTCCAGCTAACTATATCGCCCCTGAAACCTATGGTTTTTTCAGTGAATATATATACATATACATATTATCTACTGGCGGTCGCCAGTAGATAGTTATAGTTAGGACCGTGTTTCCATAGGAAATCTGCAACATTCTATTTGGAATAACTTTGGCGCCGGTTGACGAATCCTCGCAAAATTTTCAAAATAGATGGGGCGCTCCGCTCCGCTCCTACCCTGAAAGTCTCGGGGTGATTTGTCAAGCGGGGGCCGAGAAAAAAGGGGGGTCCCAAAACGCGTTTTTCCCATGCACTTTTCCATAGGGACCTTTAGTCCGAGGTACAGCCCGAACGGCGGAACAGAATTACTTGAAATTTGGCAGAGAGGTAGTGCTCAGGTCAGGGAAGTGCCTTTTGCAGGTCTGGTGTCAATCTGTTCAGTAGTTCCTGAGAAAATCAAAAGTAAAATCATATATATATGTGGGCGGAGCCTAACCACACATCTCATCCTGAGATCTGATTGGCTGTCAGCACTTCATCCAAGAAGTGTTGGCAGCCATCTTGGGACCAATATACATGATAGCATCTCATTAAAAAGCATTGCAGTTAATAGAAGGTTTTAAGACTTTAGTTACATTATAAATCATTTGTTGATGGTACCATACTCATTTTAGGAATTGTGGTATGTTCTAAGGTGATTTCACCATGTGAAAAAGCCTTCTGCTGTGATATCATGATTGAGAGAAAAATATTTTCTCATGCTTTTCCCACAGAGGTTTGGAAGGTGATCTATAAGCTAAACTGAGAGCATATTTTCTGTAAATTCACATTATCTTTCTCAGTCATGTGAGAATGAAATCTGACATTCTCAGTAAAACATGTACATCCAACAAGGGCAGAGACTGTCAGTTGATTCCTTTGTGTTCTACTGCAGCTTCCCAGAGTGTTCCAAAGAACAACTAGAGCGCTAACAGTCCTAATTATGATAAACGTATGGTACACCTGAAGCCATCTAGCTTGGATTAAAGTGGTAACTCTTAAAACATTTAATTTAAAAAGGAACAAAATGAGGGGGTTCATTTTTCCACAAAAAGTATGATTAGTGCTGCAGAAAGAAAAATTAGGGCACATTTTGAGTGACTTCTCAAATCCACTTCTATTTCATTAAAAAATTCTGACATGCAGACTGAAACATGCACTTTCAATACCAGCAGCAGTTTTCCCTGGTGAGCAGTAGCTTTACTACAGTGATCTAATGAGCAAAAAGAGTGCTAACATTCTGAATTTATGGCAAATGTGTGACACATCTGAATGCCTTCTTGATGGAATCAAAGTAAAAAACTGAAAGTATTTCCTACTGAGGAGACTGCAGTAAATGAGGAAATTAGGAAACTTCATAACAAATAAGTCTCCCAAGATGGCCACCGGAGACAAAAGAACCCAAATGTAGCCCAAATATCACCCAGATGTAGCCCAAGTATTGCCCAATGACAGAATGTCCCAGAGTGTTCTTAAAAACAACTAGAGCGCTTACTGTCTTCATTATGACAAAAGTATGGCACACCTGAAGCCATCTTGATTGGAATAAACTGGTAACACTTAAAACATTTAATTTAAAAAGGAACACAATGAGGGGGTTCATTTTGCCATAGAAATTATGATTAATGCTGAAGAAAGAAAATGAGGGCACATTTTGAGTAACTTCTCAAATCCTCTTCTATTTCATTAAAAAATTCTGACATGCAGACTGAAATATGCACTTTTAATACCAGGAGCAGACTTCCAAGGTGAACAGTAGTTTTACTACAGTGATCTAATGAGCAACTAGAGTGCTAACATTCAGAATTTATGGCAAATGTGTGACATATCTGAATACCTTCATGATGGAATCAAAGTAAAAAACTGAAAGCATTTCCTACTGAGGAGACTGCAGTACATGAGGAAATTAGGAAACTTCATAACAAATAAATCTCCCAAAATGGCCACCGGAGACAAAAGAGCCCAAATGTAGCCCAAAATCACCCAGATGTAGCCCAAATATAGCCCAATGACAGAAGTGTGCAAAACACTTAATATTTTGTGTTTTTGCAGTGTTATATAGTGCAGACTTGTCAGGTATTGGAGTGCTTTACATGAGCATTGGTTACATCACACAAGAACAAATTCATTTTCGTTGTAGACATGGGGAGACTAAGTGATTTGACCAGAATCACAGAATGTCGAGCTGAAGCAGAAACTCCAACCTGGTCCCCAGTTGCAAAGTCTGCAGTTCTGGAAGTAACACCACATCCTCTCCCCTAAGTGCAACATTTAATCAAGTGGTCAACTGGATAAAAAAACATAAAGATAACAAATAATTTAAAAGTGCTTTGTCGCTATTTGAAAACTCAGAAAATATGTCCTTATTTTAGTCTTTTAGAGCACTAACCATAATTTTGATGCCAATAAGACCCTCTCATATATGTAATTTCTAAAGGAAATGCTCTAGGTATTACAGTTTTGATTACATCAAGATGACGTCAGGCGTTCCACACTTTTGTAATAAATATAGAATGTTAGCAATCTAGTTGTTCATGAGGATACTGTTGAGAGGCAGAGGCCAGGGGCACGGACTCTGAAAATTGAAGGCAGGTAGGAGGGTGCAAAGGCAACAGTTTAACCACACTGAGCAGGCAGGAAGGGCCGTGGCAGCACAACAGACTATGGAGGGCAGTGGAAAGGGGGGCAGGGGCAACAAACCAACAATACAGGACTTGCAAGAGAAGCTGTGGCAATGTAATAGACCATTGTGGGCAGAAGGAAGAGGCAATGGTAGTACAACCATACATGCCAACAGACCCGATTCAGCCAGGAAACGTCCAATGTTTTTAAGCTCAAATGGGCTTTATTTGATCTGTCTCCTGTCTACAATCTCCTCTTTTTCAATGTAACTCAAAGGGGAAAATCAATACCCCAGTTTTTTTTCAAAATCTCCGTCTTACCAAAGTTCAAAATGTTCGCAAGTATGGTACATTGGATCATGGAAGGAAATGGGGTAGGGACATGGACTTGGATAACAGAGGACAGGAGGGACATGGAGAGGTGCACCAAACTGACCCTGCAGCGCAGGCATCAGAGTTTGCAGCAGCACAATACACCACACAGGGCATGCGGGACGGGAGTGCAGCACAACTATCCATAGAAAGCAAGAGGGAGGGGACAGGACCATGCACATGGACAACAGAGAACAGAGGGGCAAGAGGGAATGGTAGCTAGCTGACCATAATGGACAGACAGGAGAGAAAGCTGCAGCATAACAGACCATAAAGGGCAGGAGGGACGGATCAGGGGCATTACAATGGAACAGACAGGCCAGGCGGGAGGGAGTAGGGGTCTGCACATGTAAACAGAGGGCTGGGGGCAAGGGGGCAGGGCAGGAGCAGCAAGATAGCCATGGAGGTCAGGCAGGTCAGGGCAGGATGGGCACTAGAAGCAAGACACACCATGAAGAGCAACAGTGAGACTGTGATGGCATACACACAGACCATGGAGGGAAGGTGGGAGGGGGTCAGGGGCAGCTAACTGACCACTCAGGGAAGGTGGGAGGGGCCATGGCAGCACAGAAGACCATGCATGGCAAGTGGGAGGGTTAGTGGCAGCACAATGGCTATGATGGGCAAGAAGGAGGGTGCAGGGGCATGCACAAAGGACGATGGAGGAGAGAAGGGAGGGTCAGGACCTGTGCACAGACAAGAAAGTTCAGGGAAGGGGCCTCACAACAGACCGCACGGGGCAGGCAGGAGGAGCAGTTGCAGCACAACAGACCAGGGAGGGCAGAAGGGTGTGGCAGTACAATGGACCATGTGGACAGGAGGAAGAGGATAGGGGCAAGGCATGTGGACAGGCAGGGTGGAGGTGGCAGGGACAGGTTACAGTCATCTGACAATGCTAGGCAGGCGGGAGGGGAGTGGCAGCTCAAAAGAACACTCAGAGTAGATAGGAGTGGCAGGTCCATGGAACATGGTGGTCAAAAAGGATGGAGCAGGGGCATGCACAAAGACATCGGACAGCAGGGGAAGGAGAATAGGGGCAGCAAGCTAAGCACAGAGTTTAAGCAGGAGGTCAATGATGGGACATAGAATTGGGCAATGGAGGGCAGGAGGAGTGGACTGGTACATCATACTAAATTGAGGGCAGTGGCAGCATATCAGACCATGCATGGCAGGAGGGAGGAGGCTAGTCCATGAATTCACACAACAGAGGATAGGGAGGAGGGGGATGGGGCAGCAAGCTAACTGTTCAGAGAAGGCGGGTAATCGGAACTTTATTGTTTTTAAAACGTGTGTCTGTGCGAACTACTTAAAATATGAACAAGTATGCAGCATAATCTCACTTTTTTTCAGGAAGAAGAGGACGTTTGTGACTGTGACTCCGGGCTCACTTGGCAGAAACACCCCGTGACCCTCCACCCCCTATCGCAAAATGTAATGCCCGTGAAAAGGGTAGGTGAACAAAGTGTTATATAGAACATAGTCCTGAGAGCACGTTTGAAAATGAAAACTAGATATAGTGTATGGTATAAACTATGCACCAATAAGTGTGATATAAGATGAACTGGGCGTGAAATATAATATGCAATACATTGTGCGCAATGACAGATTCATTGGAGAGCGCGAGATAGCACAGGCACTAGCGCGTGCTATGCGATATGCGCCTTGGAGTGTAATATGCACAGGGCAGTGTTGTGTAACCTAACTAGTCTCTAAAGTTGTAATATAAAATATGTGCTGGGGAGTGTAACGTTGCATATGCACTGTGACAAAGATATGGATCCCAGATTGTAATATAATTTCCCTTCAATACTGAGGGCCCCTGGGGGCTAACTAGCCCACCAAGTGCTTCCAGTAAGCGCCACTGAGCTGCATTGCAGAGAGGTGGTCCAGGCCGTGCCACTTTTTACACCTCTCTGCAACGCAGCTCTGTGGCACTAACTGGAGGTACCTAGTGGGCTAGTTGGACCCTAGGGACCCTCAGGATTCAAATGAACTTAATCTCCCAACTAAAAACGGACACAGGGCGTGTTTACACAGTGGTGAAGGGAGGGGACGGGGCCTGAGTTAACGTGTGCAAAAACGCCCTGTGGCCTGTTTTAAGAGGTAGTTTTAATCCCCCTGCCCTATTATATACTAGGGGCTTACAGAGGAGGTCATGCTAATCACAGGGGGACCCCAACGCATAATGTTCCCTAGTGTATGTAGGTGTTTTCACTGTATTCTAAGTGTCTTTTAACATAGCACTGGCTCTAGGACTGGTTAGTCAGACTCAGTTACCACCAGTATCCGTCTGAAAAAGTTGAGGGTACAGGATGATTTTGCAACAAGGCTTCTTTCTGCTCTTCTTTTGGTTCTTTCTGCACGTTATCCTTCTTCCTGCACTTTTCTTCGTCTTTGAGGACTTCTGTTGCTTCTTTCTGCACTTCTTTTTTTTATTTCTGTGCATTTTTTCTTCTTTCTTCACATGTCCTATCTCTGTAGGCATAGTTAGAAATTAGCATTCAAAAAACCTTTGAAATTCACAGAAAAAAACATAGGTTTCAGGCACGTTATAGTTAGGAATTAGCATTTAAAAAACCTCAGAAATTCACTGAAAAAACCATAGGTTTCAGGGGTGTTATAGTTAGCTGGACTTTTCACTTGTACAAAACCATTGAAATTCCCCCGTTATAGTTAGTTCAGCTAACTATAACTCGCGCGCCCGCAATGCACTGCTGATGACGTCACATATTACATCACTCATGACATGGTCAGTGACATCACTCATGACATCTCAAATGACATCACTCACGACATCACTGATGACATCATCCTTGTGATAGAGTGGCAGACCTCCTCTCACCCTAATATAACCTTTGATACACACATTCAAAAATAGAGACTACAATTTTCAAAACAATGGACATTCCAATACCAGTTACAACAACCTCTTCAGTAATTCTAAGATCCACATACACATCCACTCATTCACCAACAGTCCTATACAGTCACTCATACATGTACTCACTCATCATATGTACTCATACACCTATACATCCTGTTACACAATGCCACTCATCCATAGAGTTACTCACACACATAGTCACCCATGCTAATAAAGAATCAAACATACATTTACTTGCATATACAGTTATACACACACCACCACACTTACTTCTACGGAAACTTACACATACTTAGTCTTTTAAACAATCACTTTAGAAACACATACTTATTCATACAGGAACTCTTTCAATCTCTCACTCTCACATATACTCACTTATATACACCAATAGTCACATATACTAGTTTAAAATGTAGTTACTCATAAAGACACTATTGAGACAGTCATTCACTCACTAACACACCCATACACACACTTATCCACCCATACAGTCCTGCACACATGCTGTCTTCAACACATACAAACAGTGAGTCACTCATTCATGCAACTATGCACTACGTAATACCCCCCACCGAACCATGCAGACACTCAGACTGATACTCAAAAAACCAACTAATAACCTATATAGACACCCATGTAGCTACTCAACAACCCATGCAGCCACTTATACACAAAGTGAGAGACTGATACAGATATTTACATATTTAAACATTACTCACTAAGCCATGTATTCACTATGATACACTTAATCAGTCAGTTACAAAATCAATTTTTCAAAAACAAATCATCCATTTAGACACTTATATACCCATTTATTCTTCCATCAACCTTGAGATATACATATATAAAACATATTTAATTTTCAGAAAAACACACATTCACTGGATGATGTCATCAGTGATGTCATTTGAGATGTCATGAGTGATGTCATGAGTGATGTCACTGAACATGTCATGAGTGATGTAATATGTGACGTCATCAGCAGTGCATTGCGGGCGCGCGAGTTATAGTTAGCTGAACTAACTATAACGGGGGCATTTCAATGGTTTTGTACAAGTGAAAAGTCCAGCTAACTATAACACTCCTGAAACCTATGGTTTTTTCAGTGAATTTCTGAGGTTTTTTAAATGCTAATTCCTAACTATAACGTGCCTGAAACCTATGGTTTTTTCTGTGAATATATATATATAATATACATATACATATTCACTGAAAAAACCATAGGTTTCACACACGTTATAGTTAGGAATTAGCATTTAAAAAACCTTGCAAATTCACTGAAAAAACCATAGGTTTCACACATGTTATAGTTAGCTGTACATTTTACTGATAAAAAACCAATGAAATTCCCCCGTTATAGTTACTGTAGGCAACTATAACTCACGCGACCGCAATCCTCTGCTGATGCTAATACTGTATTTAGACACTTATTTGCCCATGTCTTCTTCCATTAAATTTTAGCTATACATATATTACAAATATTTTTTTTTCATAACGACACATATGTCATCAGCAGAGGATTACGGTCGCGTGAGTTATAGTTGCCTACAGTAAGTATAACGGGGGAATTTCATTGGTTTTTTATCAGTGAATTTGCAAGGTTTTTTAAATGCTAATTCCTAACTATAACGTGTGTGAAACCTATGGTTTTTTCAGTGAATTTGTACGTTTTTTTAAATGCTAACTTACTTTGCGCCATTCGTGGCGTGCGCGCCCACTTAACGCAGTTCGTTCCGTGCGTGCACGGTGCGCTTCGCGCACCGTGCGCGCACAGTGAGCACGCGGTGCGCTTCGCGCACCGCGCGCCCACTTTACGCAGTTAGTGCCATGCACGCACGGTGGTCACGCGGTGCGCTGCGCGCACCACGTGCCCACATTATGCGAGATGGGCCATGTACGCACGATGCGCTTCGCGCACCGTGCGCACATGGGGGACATATTATGCGCATCGTTGTGAAATGTTTTGTTTATTAATTTCAATTGTTTCATAAGCCATGCACAAATGGTGCTCTTCGGGCACCATTTGCACATGGGGTGGGGAGAGTGTGGATACTTTTTTTTTTTTTTTTTTTTACCGTACGCGTACGGTAAGCGTAATCGGCGATTTTTTGTAAGCACGCCGTAAGCTGGCTCAGATATATATATTGATTTAAAGGCTATTTTCTCAGAATCTACTGAACAGATTTACACCAAACCTACAAAAGGCACTTCCTTGACCTGAGGACTACCTCTCTGCCAAATCTCAAGTAATTCTGTTCAGCCGTTCGGGCTGTAGCTGTGTCTAAAGGTCCTACGGAAAAATGCATGGGAAAAACGTGTTTTGGGACCCCCCTTTTATCTCAGCTCCCGCTTGAAGAAACCCCCCGAGACTTTCAGGGTAGGAGCGGAGCGTAGCACCCCACCTATTTTGAAAAATTCACGAGGATTCGTCGACCGGCGCAAAAGTTATTCAAAATAGAATGTTGCGGATTTCCTATGGAAACGTGGTCCTAACTATAACTACCTACTGACGACCGCCAGTAGGTAATATATATATATATATATATTACCTACTGGCAGTCGCCAGTAGGTAGTTATAGTTAGGACCACGTTTCCATAGGAAATCCGCAACATTCTATTTTGAATAACTTTGGCGCCGGTCGACGAATCCTCGCAAATTTTTTAAAATAGGTGGGGCGCTCCGCTCCGCTCCTACCCTGAAAGTCTCGGGGGGATTCGTCAAGCGGGGGCTGAGATAAAAGGGGGGTCCCAAAACGCGTTTTTCCCATGCATTTTTCCATAGGACCTTTAGACAGGGCTACAGCCCGAACGGCTGAACAGAATTTAATGAAATTTGGCAGAGAGGTAGTCCCCAGGTCAAGGAAGTGCCTTTTGTAGGTTTGGTGTAAATCTGTTCAGTAGATTCTGAGAAAATAGCCTTTAAATTAATATATATATCTGTGGCAGCTTATGGTGCGCTTACCGTGCGCTTACCGTAAGCTTACCGTACGCGTACGGTGGCGTGCGCGAGCGCGATTCTGATTGGCTCTTAGATCTTAGTAAACATTCGAGTCGGTCGAAACCAGGAAGCGGCGGCCGCCATTTTCTCTCTCGCTTCCTGAGTTGGGCAGCAAAAACGTACCCCAAATATATGTAAAGAGGCAGTTTCATGAGATCCTAACCACCCAGCATTGATACAGGGGTCCCCAAACCACCCCCAAGCCCAAAAAAAAAAACAGTTTTTTTTCGGAAAATCGCCGATTACGCTTACCGTACGCGCACGGCAAAAAATTATAAAAAAAAAAAAACTATCCACATTCTCCCCACCCCGTGTGCAAATGGTGCCCGAAGAATACATTTCACAAAGATGCGCAAAATATGTCCCCCATGTGCGCACGGTGCACGAAGCGCATCGTGCGTACATGGCCCATCCCGCTTAACGTGGGCACGCGGTGCGCGCAGCGCACCGCGTGACCACTGTGCGTGCACGGCACTAACTGCGTAAAGTCGGCGCGCGGTGCGCGAAGCGCACCGCGTGCTCACTGTGCGCGCACGGTGCGCGAAGCGCACCGTGCGCGCACGGAACGAACTGCGTTAACTGGGCGCGCACGCCACGAATGGCGTAAAGTAACTTAGCATTTAAAAAACCTTGCAAATTCACTGAAAAAAACATAGGTTTCACACATGTTATAGTTAGCTGGACATTTTACTGATAAAAAACCAATGAAATTCCCCCGTTATAGTTACTGCAGGCAACTATAACTCACGCGACCGCAATCTTCTGCTGATGACATATGTGTCTTTATGAAAAAAAAATATTTGTAATATATGTAAAGCTAAAATTTAATGGAAGAAGACATGGGCAAATAAGTGTCTAAATACAGTATTAGCATCAGCAGAGGATTGCGGTCGCGTGAGTTATAGTTGCCTGCAGTAACTATAACGGGGGAATTTCATTGGTTTTTTATCAGTAAAATGTCCAGCTAACTATAACATGTGTGAAACCTATGTTTTTTTCAGTGAATATATATATATATATATATATATATATATACATACATATATATATATATATATATATATACATACATATATATATATATATATATATATATATATATATATATATATATATATATATATATATATATATATATATATATATATATATATATATATATATATATATATATATATCCACATCAATGGGGTCAGAACGCCAGATCACACAGCAGCGGGTGCAGGCTACGGGCCGGACCCAGGGCCAAAATTCAATTTTGCACAAAGTTTAGTCGCACACATCAATCCTTCGTTTTAGATGTTTATTCAAAACAGAGCCAGTCTGTCAACCGACGCGTTTCGGCTTTGCAGCCTTTGTCACGGTAGGGAAACATTACTTTCATCATCTGTTTTATAATCATGCGCATTAAGAGACAACCCCATTGCCTTCTGGGAATTGTAGTTTTTCAATGTTCCAATGACAGTTACAACCATATTATCGTTATTTTGAACTATCTACATTTTTACTTTATGGCATTTGCTAATATATTCAAACTGATTAGTGTCTATTTTATCACTTGGAGAGTTCAATTCTTTGTATAGTACATTTTTCATACAGTTACGTCATTGTCTCTCACTTGTGACCTCTATTTGTTGGATTAGTATCCCGTCGCTTGCTGCCATATATGGGGATAATTTCTTGTACTGATTTTTAGTTCTTTTTCAGTCTTTCATTATCTCTGTTTCAGCTTTACAAATGAATGTACATCTCTTCGTCATTATTCAATCCTCTCGGAGTCTTTGTACGTAGCCGTATTATGTATTTTGACTCCAACTGGCGCAGTTTCTTTTTTCTATCTCCTGCTCTTAAATTTGATGGTATAGTATCCAGTCCGAAATATTCCATCTTCCTCCAATCACTGTTTTGACATTTATTAAGATGTTTTGCTGTTGCATAGTTGATATCTTTGTTCTTCACTGCTCTAATATGTTCTAATATCCTTTTCTTAAGCATGCATGTGGTGCTTCCAATGTATTTTTTGCCGCATGCACATTGGATTACATATACAACGTATTGTGTTGTGCAGGTAATTCTTTGTTTTATTATTATTTTTCTGCCTTCAGGATCATAGATCTCTTTTTTGTTTATGGCAATTTTGCATGCTTTGCAATTTGAACATCTTTTGAACCCCATTTGTTGCTGTGTTAACCATGTTTCTTTTGCCGGTGTTGTGAAATGGCTTCGCACAATTTGATCTTTGATTGAACTTGCTTTTCTGTAGGTGACTTTAGGTTTCATCCCGATTAATTTTCCAATATCATTGTCTTGTATCAGTAGATGCCAATATTTTTGAACAATTCTAGTAATTTTCGTACTTTCCTTGCTATATGTCAGGATGAGTCTTGGTGCTTTTCCATTTTGTTCACTCCTTGAATCATTATTTTCTCCTTCGTGTGTCTCCTCTGTTGTTCTCGTTTGTTGGTTTTCATCTGTCTTGGACATCAAAATTTCATCATGTGTTCTTGATTCCACTTTCTCTTTGGCTTTATTTAAAATTCTCGGTCTGTATCCTCGCTTTTTTAGTCTCTCAGCACTTGCTTGTATTTCAGTGGTTGCATCAGATTCTTTTGAGCAATTTCTTTTGATCCTCACAAATTCCCCATAGGGGATGCTGTTGATAAGAGGTTGGGGATGGAAGCTTTTGGCATGTAATATGCTATTTGTAGCCGTTGTTTTCCTGTGTAAGGTAGTTTGTATTTTTCCCTCATCTATATACACAGTGGTATCTAGGAAGTTGATCCTGGTCTTGCTCATTGTACATGTAAAAGATAATCCAATTTGGTTTTCATTCAGTGTATTAAAATACTGTTTAAATTCCTCTTTCTTTCCATCCCAGATAATAAATAAATCATCTATAAATCGTACCCATAGTACTGTTTTTTCTAATGATAGATGATTATCAGGGCCCCAGGCTATTTCCTTCTCCCACCATCCCATCGTAAGGTTGGCAAAATTTGGGGAAAAGGAAATGCCCATAGCAGTACCACAGAGTTGTTGATATAGTTCGTTGTCAAATAGAAATATATTATTGCTGAGACATGTTTTAATCATTGTTAATAGCATGGCTGAATGTTGGAGTTCTGTGATTTTCCTTTGTTTTAAGAAATAGGCACATGCTTGTAATCCTATGTTGTGCTGGATAGAAGTATATAATGATACAACATCAATAGTGGCCATGATGAAATTTGGGTTCCAAGTAATGTTTGCAAGTATTTTTAAAAAATCTCCGGTGTCCTTTATGTAAGAACTCAGATTTTTCACAATGGGTGCTAGGAAATGGTCAACGTAGGTTGACATGTTTTCATATAGAGAGTCACAGGATGATTCGATTGGCCTGCCTGGAGGGTTGGATAAAGTTTTATGAATTTTTGGCAAGAAGTAGATGGTTGGTATGGTTGGGAATTCTTTAAACAGATATTGTTGTTCCTCATCATTAATTAGATTTTGTGATCGCCATTCATTTAGATTCTTTCTCAGGTCCACAATCATTTTGTTAATCGGATTTGAAGTTAGTTTTTTATATTTTGTATTGTCATTCAATTGTTTTTGAGCTTCTTTAATATAGTCTGATGTGTTTAAAATGACTATATTTCCCCCTTTGTCAGCTGGTTTTATTATTATTGAAGGGTTATTTTTTAGATCTGTTAATGCTTGATTTTCTTTCCTTGTAAGATTTTCATTTTTGTTTTCATTTCTTGTTTTTTGAATTCCTTCTAATTCTTTCATGACTGCTTCTGAGAATAAATCGATCTTATTTCCGGGTGTTAGTTGAGGGCAATGTTTGGATTTGTTTCTGAGTCCACTTCTTACATACTCAGAGGTCTCTATCCCCAGTTCACCCAGGATTTGATTTTCTGTGTATTCCTCCTCATCCAAATTATTTTCTAGATCAAAGAGATTTTTTATGTCTTGTATTTGATCTATAGTTATTTCAGGGCTTGTTGTTATACTTCTCTCAATGCTTGCTGTTGTATTTCCATCTGCCGTTTCCTTAGTTTTTCCAGCATGTATTTTAGCTAGTTTTAATTTTCGTACATATTTGTATATGTCGATTTTTGTGTCTGTATAATTGAGATGTCTTTCAGGGCAGAATGAGAGTCCTTTGTTTAGTACTGCCTGTTCATCTCTTGATAAAGTGTAGTTTGAGAGGTTCACTATTAAATTTTTTTCTTCTTTCGTTGTGTTTCTTTCTTCTATTTCTTGAAGGTTCTGTTCCTTAGGGGATATTTTCTCCCTTCGGATAGATCTTCTTGTCTTTCTGGTGCTGGGGTAGATTTTGTACTGCCTCTGCCACGCCCTCTGCCTCTTCCTCGACCCCGATTTCTCGACAAGCTCTGGTCCAGGTTTACCAACCGCATTTCCTCTAAAAAATCAATCTTTTTTGTTGTTGTATCTGATTTTGTAGCTGCTTCATTCTCACTAATGTCTGATTCACTAGTTGTATCTGTTGTCTTGCGCAGATTGGTTTGATAGTTTAATTTTAGGTTATCAAAGCGTTTGGCAAACGTGAGAATTTTTCCTTGCTTGTAATCATTTTCATCTCTTATGAACTTCCTGTGTTTGCGTTCCTGCACCTCATCCTCATATTTTTCTAGTCGTATTTCCATATCTTTGCGCAATTTAGTTGCTTCATCTTTGTTTAATGTTTCTATTTTGTTTTCCAATTCCTTAATCTGAGCATGTGCTGCTTCCAGATCCATTTCAGCATATTTAATCAGGATTCGTAGCATATTTTTAGAACATTCCATGTTGTTTTGACCCCATTCTTCCAACATCTCCGTTCTTGTATCTGGATGTGTTGGTAATGTGAATATCCGTAAACCTCTCGGAATTCTGTCTAATTCGAGATATTTATTTAGGGCCATGATTTCCCAGCTTTTACTAATTTCTTTCTTGTATTGTTTTTCTAATTGTAAGAAGAGATATTTGGGAGAGGAATTATCATCACGTTGTCTTTCCGTTTTGCCAGTTGCTTCCGTGCACTCACTCGTAATCGGCTGAAACATTGTTGCCAGTTTCTGAGCTCGCTTCGCTTTGCGTGCCTCCATTACTTGCGTGCTTGTACTTGTATTTATCCCTTAAATTTTCCTAGTTTTTCGCGTTACTAGTTGTTTGGCTCTTTACTTTTAGTTTTTTGATGCCGGTAGGATTGATACTTTGGGGAGAAAATCGCGTATCTAGCTTGTTGCTGTACTGCGGGTTTCCTTTGATTCCCCGTCAAGTCGCTTCGAGCGGGAGACAGTTTGAACGCTTAATGGCTTCACTCACCTCATATATATATAATAGTACTTACCAAACAAATTGAAGAAGAATAATCTGTAAAGAAGGAAAAGAAGATAAGAAACATTTAAATCAAACAAGGAGAGCGTTTAATACAATTTATTTATTCACTGGAATCTTAAAAAGAAAGGCAATAGAAAAGAAGAGCTTCGCAACTGGTAATACAGGAGATTAACTGAGTTGTGCATCACTTAGCGAGGCTAGAACAACATATCTTCATGCAAGATACATAAGAGAGCAGCAAGGCACTGTGGACAGACAGGTATACAAGGGAGGTACTGTAAGGATAGCTAAATTGAGTAAGAAGTGGTTGTTGTAGTCTGCCTTTGGTTTTTAGTTCTTCCAGAAGATTACAGCACAAGATCAGTACTAGAGAAGTGAAGCAGTGCAGTCTCTCTTTTTTCTTCCAACTCCCCTTTCCCCCTCTCTGCTTCTCGTGAATATAGTATTCATGGTAGTGGGGTAGGGGATTGAGGAACTGTCGTCTGCTCCTGTGGAACATCCAAGTTCAGGCCAAGGTACTTGACAGTGGCATTAAAATGTGTATTTGTTATAAATATTAAAGTAATATGTTATTGCAGTGAGATTTCCCAAGTCAGTGCTATGGTTAGAAGTGGTGTGGTATTAAAAAAAAGTGGCAAAATTATTTGTAACATATTTTTGAACTCTCACATGGATTTGCAGTTCCATCGCTTACGGTGCACGATCCAGGCGTGACTCCAGAAAATTCCAGAAGCAATTTCAGTTCACTTAGAGGTCAGTTGGCAAGGATTGATATGTGTAACCAATTGAAATGTGTTTAGAACTTGAATTAATCTGGGAAGCAATGTGATTTGTTATTTACATGTATATGTGCGGAGAAAGAGAGGGAAAATTTGCCATTTTTTGGTTTTGCTAAGAGCAGTGCATTATATTCATTGTGTGCATAAGAAAATCTGGTGTGAGATTCTGATACTTCATAATCTACAAATCAATTTGAAAGGTGAGTTATCAATTTGTGAGGTGTACTATGTGGTGCCTTTGTTTTTAAAGATAAAATATAAATAATGAAATTTGAAGTTTGAGATATATTTTGTAATGAAGAAATGTTTATTGCAGTTTTTTTAAATGTATTTAAATGTTGTTTAATATAAATTCTGTATACTATTATGTGTGTTTTGGAATAGGGATTGCTGATTATGGCAGTTTGTTTTAGTGTGTGGATATGTACATTAGTAGTCTACCACATAATTTTAAGTGTTGATTTCAAATTGGATATGCATATGTTAAGTTAAGGTATTAGTGATGAGACTAGTTTTTATAAGTCTCTAAAGAGGTACAGTTGAAATATGCGACATCATTTTTGGTGTTTGGTTTAAATTTGAAGTTTGTTCTGTGAATTTATGAGGTGTAGATAGTGTTGTGGTAGAGAGACATCCATTTATGTTTTTCAGTGATATGGTGAGACTTATAGCAGAGAATTCCTGCTTTGTATTTGGCTAGGTGTAATATTAAAAGTAGTTGTAAAACGGTAAAGTAGCAGCAGAGATTTATGCACTACTTTAATCCCATAAGCACTGTCCTTGCAGAGCTGGTATTGCCCTGTTACTACTGATACACTCTTCCAATCACCCATCCAGCACCATACACTTATTCATTCAGTGCGCTAATACCTAAGCACTTATAAATTCACCATGCACTCTGTTTGCAGCACTGTAATCATTCCAGTTACTAGTCATGGACTTATGGAATGGCCTAGCCAGTAACAGTAGTACAACAACAATATTCTGTGCACTATGCATGCAGACCTCTAACCAGCTACATACTATTGATACACTTCTCTAAATATCCAGTTAGTGCCTATGCAGTCTAGGAATCCTCCTGTCTGTCCCATGCACTTCTCCAATCACCCATCCAGCACTATCTACTTCTCCTATCACTCTGTGAATACCTAAGCACTTATAAATTCACCATGCACTCTGTTTGCAACACTGTAATTATTCCAGTTTCTAGTCATGTACTTATGGAATGGCCTAGCCACTAACATAAGTACAGCTACAATATTCTGTGCGCTATGTATGCAGACCTCTAACCAGCTATTTACTATTGATAGACTCTTCTAAATACCCAGTTAGTACCCATGCAGTCTAGGAATCCTCCTGTCTGTCCCATGCACTTCTCCTATCATCCATCCTGCACTAGCTACTTATCCTATCAGTCCGCCAATAACTAAACACTATAAATTCACCATGCACTCTGTTTGCAGCACTATAATTATTCAAGTTTCTAGTCATGTACTTATGGAATGGCCTAGCCATTAACACAAGTATAGCTACAATATTCTGTGCACTATGCATGTAGACCTCTAACCAGCTATATACTATTGATACACTTTTCTAAATACCCAGTTAGTACCCATGCAGTCTAGGAATCCTCCTGTCTGTCCCAGGCACTTCTTCTATCAACCATCCAGCAATATATATTTATCCTATCAGCCTGTCAATACCTAAGCACTTATAAATTCACCATGCACTCTGTTTGCAGCACTGTAATTAATCCAGTTTCTAGTCATGTACTTATGGAATGGCCTATCTACTTATACAAGTACAGCTACAATATTCTGTGCACTATGCATGCAGACCTCTAACCAGCTACATACTATTTATACACTCTTCTACATGCCCAGTTAGTACCCATGCAGTCTAGGAATCCTCCTGTCTGTCCCATGCACTTATCCAATCACCCATCCAGCACTATCTACTTATCCAATTACTCCGCCAATAGCTAAACACTTATGAATTCACCGTGCACTCTGCAGCACTGTAATTATTCCAGTCACTAGTCATGTACTTATAGAATGCCCTAGCCAGTAACAGTAGTACAGGCATGATATTCTGTGCACTATGCATACAGACATCGAACCTGCTACATTCTATTGATACACTCTTCTACATACCCAGTTAGTACCCATGCAGTCTAGGAATCCTCCTGTCTGTCCCATGCTCTTCTCCTATCAACCATCCAACACTATCTACTTATCCTATCACACCACCAATACCTAAGCACTTATAAATACACCATGCACTCTGTTTGCCGCACTGTAATTATTCTAGTCATTAGTCATGTACTTATGGAATGGCCTAGCCAGTAACATAAGTACAGCTGCAATATTGTGTGCACTATCCATGCAGACCTCTAATCAGCTATGTACTATTGATACACTCTTCTAAATAGCCAGTTAGTACCTATGCAGTCTAGGAATCATCCTACCTGTCCCATGCACTTTTCCAATCACCCATTCAGCACAATATACTTATCATATCACTCCGCCAATACCTAAGCACTTATAAATTCACCATGCACTCTGTTTGCAGCACTGTAATTATTCCAGTTACTAGTCATGTACTTATGGAATGGCTTAGCCACTAATACAAGTACACCTACAATATTGTGTGCACTATCCATACAGACCTATAACCAGCTACGTACTATTGATACACTCTTCTAAATACCCAGTATGTACCTATGCAGTCTATGAATCCTCCTGTCTGTCCCATGCACTTTTCCAATTACCCATCCAGCACTATCTACTTATCCTATCACTCCGCCAATACCTAAGCACTTATAAATTCGCCATGCACTCTGTTTGCAGCACTGTAATCATTCCAGTTACTAGTCATGTACTTATGGAATGGCCAAGGCACTAACAGATTTACAGCTACAATATTGTGTACACTATCCATGCAGACCTCTAATCATCTACATACTATTGACACACTCTTCTAAATACCTAGTTAGTACCCATGCAGTCTAGAAATCCTCCTATGAGTCCTATGCATTTTTTCAATCACCCATCCAGCACTATCTAAGCACTTATAAATTCAGCATGCACTCACTTTGAAGCACTGTAATCATCTGGTCACTACTCACATACTCTTGGAATGACCCAGGCACTAACATATGCACTATTACAATTCCCTGTGTATAGATTTCAAACCAGTTACATACTACTGATTCACTCCTCCAATTTTCTAGGTAGTACCCATGCAGTCCAACAATCCCCCTGTCTCTGCCCATACACTTTTCCAATGATCTATGCAGCACTATGTAATTATGTAATCAGTCTGCCAATATATTAGCAGTTATAAATTAACCATGCACTCTGTTTGCAGCACTGTAATCATCCAGTCATTACTCATGTACTCTTGCAATGAGCCAAGCACTAATATATAAAGTATTCTAATCTTTCAGTCAGTAGCCTTGTCCTTATACAATGATGCAGGTACTAACTATGCACTTCTAAAATCACATGTGTAGTAGGAATGCTGTGATCTAATCACCTAAGCACTACTCATAGATTTGTCCAGTTATCCGGGTAGTACTGTTCCACTGTGCTAATCATTGCTATAGTATGATTGTATGTATTTGTATGGTTATAGAAGTGAATATTTATTTATAATTATTTCAATTACAATAAATTGTTTGCAAAACTTTTATTTTTTGCAGATATTTTGCATGATTATTAAGACGCAGTTACAATGACAAAAAAAGAGCAAAGAAAAAGACAATGAAAAAAGGAGGCCTATATAAAGAAAATAGCCAAAGAACAATTAGATCAAGTACAACATGGATCCTTAAAGAAAAAGCCTTCTGGTAAGAGACGTAAATAATTTTTGAAAAAAGTTTTAGAGTCTTATCAATTCTAAAAAAAAAACCAGAGAGATACAACAAGTACAGTGAAAGAAAAGGTTAAGACAAATGTACAAAAAACTACAAAATTGGATTATCAGAACAAAAAATGTGGAAACCAGGAAGAAACAATTTTTAGAAATTCGGAAAAGATTATATAAAAGTAGAGTCCTTCACAATTTGTTAAAAAAATGTAAAAAATACAAAAGGAGATTAGCATTTTACAAACAAAAAAAGGAGGTTCTAAGTGTTATTGAAAAAGCTTTTGAATTGAAAAGAAGATTGTTTATCTTATTTTTAAAAAGATTGAAAACTTTAAATACGATAATGCAGTCTATGAAGGACAATTGTAAAAGAAAAAGAATTGTAAATAGCACTAACTTTTGTAAAATATTTTCTGGAGAATGGATCCATACTTCTAGTACAGAACCTTTTTTAATGAAGAAAGCTATTTTCAGCAAAATGATTTAGTTCACGCACCTGTGGTCATTGTTATGAAGTTAAAAGTAGTTATCCAATTGAAAAAGAAAAGGTGGTTCCTAGAAATGTGGAAGAAGTAATAACTGAGGAAGTTCAAGGGAGACGTCCACAGGCTCCAGTGTTTACATGGGATTGTAGTAGTATT
The DNA here is from genome assembly GCF_964204655.1 of Triturus cristatus. Taxonomy (NCBI): domain Eukaryota; kingdom Metazoa; phylum Chordata; class Amphibia; order Caudata; family Salamandridae; genus Triturus; species Triturus cristatus. The sequence continues at coordinate 714,046,230 of NC_140581.1, forward strand.
TGTAGTATACGTCAAGAATCTATTGATATTTTACTAAATTTCTTAAGAGAATATGGAAAAAATCTGTGAAACAGAAGATTAAGATATTGCAAGGACTGGATCCTTGCAAAGTGAGAAAAAATACAGGGTTGCAAGGTCATTCTCTGGTTCGTCTTTCTAGGAAAGTGTGTCAAAGTCATTTTCATCATTTGAGAATGTTAGCAGTACATCACTCTGAAATGCGGAAGTTAGTTAGAAGATTATACTACGTGAAAAGTCCTGCATTATGTCTAAATGAAATGAATATAGCTCTTTTGCATGGTTCAGTGTTGGATGTAAAAAAAGTTTGTGATGATTTAGAGTTACGTTTCTTTGCTGGTCAAGAGGAGTGTAGAGAAAGTGAAAGTGTAGGTGCTGAAGGAGAGGAGGAAGATACTACTGATTTGAAGTTTGAAAAAGAAATAACAAAGTTTAAAGTAGTTTCTGGTGAAAATCCCAAGTATGTTTAGATTTGTTGCCGGCTTACTCATTATAAAATTCAAACTAGGAATGTAGATGTGTTTCTAAAAAGTGAAAAGGAAAACAATGATAAATGGAGGGAATTTGCTGTTTATTTGTTTATGGAAGGTCGTTTTGAGTTGGATAGTGAACAATGAGGGCCCAATTCACAGAACTAACTTAAGACAAAATCCTAAACTTACTACCATTTTGGTATTCACAGAAGGCACTTACTCATTTTGGTATTCACAGAAGGAACTTACTCATTTCGGTATTCACAGAAGTTAGGAGTCCTAACTTTAAGACTCCTAAATGCCTTCTGTGAATACCGAAAGTCTTAAAGTTAGTATTTTTCTCAGTTTAGGAGTAGTAAAGTTAGGACTCCCAACTTTAGGACTCCTAAATGCCTTCTGTGAATACCGAAAGTCTTAAAATTAGGATTTTTCTCAGTTTAGGAATTAGGACTTTCTACAACAAGCAAATTCAAATACCTGGAGAACTGTGTTCACTGGATCCTGTAAATGTCTGCAGATATTTTATTCATAGATTTGAAGCTATGATGTCTTTCATCTGTAATAAAAAGAATCCACCTATTGGGGAAGTTACTGATTTTTTTGGGAGAAAGCAATACCAAAAGCTAGAGGTGCTCCTCATATACATATGCTTTTATGGATCAAGGATGCACCCAAATTTGGAACTGATTCAGATGAGACTGTTTTATCTTTTATAGAAGACTATGTTACCAGTGCGATTCCGAAAGCAGGAAGATAAAATATCTTAAGACAGCAAGTTTTACGGTTTCAAAGTCATCGATGTGGAAAATATTGTCGACGGAAATACAAGTCAAAGGAAAAACTTTACACAAAATGTTGATTTCGTTTTCCACGTCCAGTAATACTTAAAATATAAAAAGAACAGAAGAATTGAAATACATCAATGTTTACAATCCAGTGATTTTAAAGATGTGGAATGCAAATATGGACATACAATATGCTGCAGATAACTCAATTGCTGTTGCTCGCTATATCACGTCATATATTACAAAATCTGAGAAGACAGAATTGAAAGAAATGTGGGAGGAAATTTCACAGGAGAAGACACTTAGCAAAAAATTACACTGCTTCAGCTTGAAGATGCTTTCACATTGAGAAATTGGATTGTATGAATGTTCCGATCAATTGACATCTGCAAGTTTATATGCAAAGTCAAGAGGAATCATCTGGATAAGTCTAGGTCTTGCAGCAACACAAAATCAAGTTTTGAAATTTGTACAAGAAATTGAATACTTGGCACTTAATGAACCAGAAAGTACAGATATTCTGAAAACAAATATGTTGGATACGTACTATCCAAATAGAAGTCCATACCTGGAAAACATATGTCTATATGAAATTCTGCAACATTATAGTTTTATAAAAACATGTTACAGAAAATATAAATGAAGGAAAATATGCTTTAATTGGATCTGAAGGATGTTTGGTAAAGCAAGCCAAAGGAAATTTGATTAGTCACATGAAACTAAGTTGCTATACTCCAGATAAAAGAGAGTTTTTCTATTTAGCTCTTCTGCAACTCTTCAAACCTTGGTGGACTGAAATGGAATTACTTTGAGATTGTAACTGCTATGAAGATTCTTTCAATGCATGTAAAGATAGCATTGAATGTACAATTTAATCAAATTATCTCCAAATGTTGAATAAAGAGATGAATCAAGAAATAACTATTGCAGCTGAAAAGGCTAGAGATAGCTCTCAAGATAGTCAGAGTTCTGCTCCACAAAGTCAAGATCCACTAGGGGAAGCCATACATGAAAATGAATCGGCAATAGCAATGAGTGAAGTGAAAATGGCGTTTGCAGCAAGCACAACAGCAGAATATTGATTTGGAAAATTTAGAGGAACATCTGAATGCTGAACAGAAAGAAATATATCACCAAGTTACACAACAGATACAACATGGATTACTGCATGAAAGGAAAGATTGTCAATGTACATCATTTAGACCTATTCTTATGTACATCACTGGACAAGCTGGAACGGGGAAAAGTTTCTTGATCAAATGTTTGTCAAGTTATCTACAGAAAACAATGGACTCACATTTGTCTTGTGTTGTAACTGCTCCAACCGGGTTAGCAGCAGACAACATTAAAGGGATTATATTACATCGTCTACTTATGTTACCAGTAGAACATGAAAATAAGTTGGAATATCACAAGCTATCTGGAGAAGCTTGCTTAGAAGTTACAAGAGTACTGAAGAAAATGAAACTTCTGGTAATTGATGAAGTAAGCATGGTCTCAAACTTAATGCTTGCGTTTGTAAATTTGAGGATGCAGCAGATTTTAAAAACAAATTACGATGTTTTATTTGGAGGAAAAAATGTAATTGTATTTGGTGATCTACTATAACTCACACCTGTGAAAGGCCAACCAGTTTTTAAGACACTTCGTCATGAAGACACTAAAAAATCATTGGGAAGTATTGGAAATGTGAACATTTGGACTTATTTAGAATATAAAGAACTTACTAAGAACATGCAACAAGCAAATGACGAAGATTATGGAAACATTCTTCAAGATATTAGAATTGGTGTCTTAACAAAGGAAAAAAAGCTTTAGAAAGTTGGCTACTAAGAAACTTGTTTCCCAAAGAAAATATTGCACCTGAAATAATCTACCAAAAAATTGCAGAAAAGAAGTCTATAATTTGCCTTATGCCAACACTGAAAGAATGCTCTATATTCAATGAAGAAGTCTTGAAACTGGGGAATGAACTGATAATGAAAATGGAAGCCATTGATAAAATAGAACATGAAGGAGTAACTATTCTTTTGTCAGAGAAATTACAGTTAAAATTAGACTCTTTGGAAAAATCAATATCTAAGACTGCTGGTTTGGAAAAGACCTTATATGTATCTGTAAACTGCCGGGTAATATTACGGCGTAATTTAGATGTTGAGAAAGGTTTAGTAAATGGAGCAATGGGGAAAGTTGTTGACTTTGTTCGTTATGCAAATAGAGATGGTATTGAATTTTTGAAGATTAAATTTGATCAGATTGAAGAGGTGAAACAGATTGGACGTTGTTCTGTCCGTTTCTGCAGCAAAAGTTTTGCATGTTCGTAGAAAACAGTTTCCTGTTTGTTGAGCATATGCAGTGACTATTCATAAATCTCAAGGTTTAAGTGTAGACAGTGCTTTGGTAAATATTGGAAATTCTGCGTTTAAAGAGGGTACGGCATAGGTTGTATTGTCTCGAGTAAGAACGTTATCCGGATTGTATTTGATTGATTTTGATGAGCAAAAGGTTAGTGCAGATGTAAATTGTGTAAAAGAGTACAATAGGTTAAGAAGAGTGTATGCTCCTAGCTTAGGTGAACATCCTATTTATGAAAAACGTTTAATGCGTCCAAAACGAAAATATGATAAAGATTTAACTGAGGTTGAAAAGAAAAAAAGAAATGAAAAGAATGATGAGTCTATAATAGAAAATAGAAGAACACGGTTGCGAATATTGTAGGATATAAGTTAGAAAATAGTTCAGGTATCAACTGCTATGCTAATGTAATCGTGAACGTTGTCTTTTATTTAGAAACTCTACAGCATGCAATTATGGAAAATCAAGAAAAAAGATTTTGTTGTTACATTATCTTTTTGAAAAGTTGAAAACTGATAAAACGAAAATCTATACTGCTTCTGATGGGCAAAATCTTCTGGATGTATGTTCTGGTTCTTCACAATTTACACAGAATGTACAGCAAGATGCTCAGGAATTTCTTATGTTTGTGATTGCAGTATTGGAAGATGAAGGAATACAAATTGAAAATCTGTTTGGACTACGTTACAGATTCGATCATATATGTGACAGCTGTTCATTTTCATCTACCACTAAAATAGACACTGAACGATTCATATATTTGACAATACCAGATTTGAAAACAGTGTCTTTCAACGAATTAGTGAAATCAGCCAATCAAGATATGGAATGTACTCAGTGCAAATCGGAAATGTTATCAACATTATTTATAGAAAGATGTGGACAATATATAATTTTAATGCTGCAACGTTGTAGAGGAGATGGGACAAAATTGGAAACCAAAATAAAACATTTTGTGACAGGTCAAGTGTCAATTTCAGGAAGAACTTTTAAAACAGTAGCTGTTGTTTTCCACAATGGACCTACTTCAACATCTGGACACTATACTGTGTATTTACAATGCAATAAAGGATGGACACTGTGCAATGATGCACATTTAGAGTTCAAATGTTGGTTACCTTATGAATTACCAAATTCATATATAATATTTCTGATGCCAAAATTCTGAGAATATGTCAACATGAATTAATCAGTACACTTTGGATATATTCACATCAAATAATTTCACAAACATCATTCAGCCTATTGAGAAGGTTTTAATATGAATTCAGAAGTTTATTTTGGATGTCCTCAATGCAAATGTTTTCAGAAACATCATTTGGCCTATAGGAAAGATGTTCAGAATTACGGTTTGAATAATTTATTCTGTTTTTTCATATTGCATTTTGAAAAATGTGTTCGAAAAAAGGTGCTCATATATTTAATCTTTGTATTATATACAATGTTAATAAGGATGTTCCTTTGTGAACATGTAAATAGAGAATTGACTTTGTTGTAGATATTTTCAAGATACATGTGGGTTTTTTAACAACCTTAATGATTGTATTTTTTTGCCCGCTGTCACCTGATAATTCAAATTGAAATCACTGTGTATGGTGAAATTCAATAGATTCTGAAGACAGCAAAAAAGGCAATATGAATATGTTATGTAATTATAAAATGATGTTGTGTTTTCTTAAAACTATAAAATTATAAGTAATAACAGTATTTTTTTCTTCTCTTCTACAGACCCTACTACTAAAGTTTAAAATATTTTAAATTTACATTAGAAAAAAAAAGGGAAAAATGTTTCAATAAGTTTCATATCTACTTCAAAACAGGTAAGATTAAGTCACCCAAGCACTACCCATGCACTGCTACAATCACCTGTGCACTATGTATACAATCCTCTAACCACGTAAACACTACTTATTTACACCTTCAATTACTCAGGTAGTAACCATACAGTTCAGCAATCACCCTGTCACTCCCTATGTACTCCTGCTATCAGTCATTAACCACCTTGTACTTATCCAGTAACTGCCAAAGCTGAAACACTTATGAATTCACTATACACTTTTCTTGCAGCACTGTAATCATCCAGTCCCTACCCATGTTCTCATGCAATAAGCCAGACACTAACAGATGCTCTGCTACAATAACATGTGCACTAGCCATGCAGTCCTCTAACCAGCTACACACTGCTCATTGACATCTTCATTTTCACAGGCACTACCCATGTACTCCAGCAATGACATTGTCACTCCCAATGCACTCCTCCAATAACGCAGTCACCACCTTGTACTTATCCAATCACTCTGCCAAAACCCAGGCATTTATAAATTCACCATACAGTCTCCTTGAAGTATTCTAATAATATAGTGACTACCCATGTACTCATGCAATGACCCAGACACTAATACAAGCTGTACTACAATCACATCTGCCCTAGCCATGCAGTACCCAAACCACCTACACAGTACTGATTCACTCCTGTAATTACCCAAGTAGTAGCCATGCAGTCCAGCAATCACACTGTCACTCTCTGTCCATTCTTCCAATCATCCTGACAGAACCATGTCCTTATCTAATCACTGTACCAAAATTCAACCACTTATAAACTCACCTTGCTCTCAACTTGCAGCACTGTAAGTATCCAGTCACTACCCATGTATTTGTACAATGGCTCAAGCATTAAGACATGCAGTGCAACAATCAAATGTGCACAATCTATGCAGTTATCTAACCCTCTCCATACTACTGATTCACTCCTGCAATTACCCAGGTAGTAGTCATACAGTCCAGCAATCACACTGTCACTCTCTGTCCACTCCTCCTATCATCCTGACAGAACCATGTCCTTATCTAATCATTGCGCCAAAACACAATCACTTATAAACTCACCCTGCTGTCAACTTGCTGCACTCTAAGTATACAGACACTATCCATGTATTTGTACAATGACTCAAACATTATGACATGCAGTGCTACATTCAAAGGTGCACAATCTATGCCGTCCCCTAACCCCCTCCACACTATTGATTCACTTCTGCAATTACCCAAGTAGTAACTATGCAGTCCAGCTATCATACTGTCACTCTCCATCCACTCCTCCAATCATCCTGACAGAACCATGTCCTTATCTTATCAGTGAACAAAAACACAAGCACTTGTAAACTCACCCTGCTGTCAACTTACAGCACAATGACTCCGGCATTAAGACATGCAGTGTTACAATCACAGGTGCACAATCTATGCACTCCGCTAACCCCCTCCACACTACTGATTCACTCCTGCAATTACCCAAGTAGTAGCCATACAGTCCAGAAATCACACTGTCACTCTCTGTCCATTCCTCCAATCATGTCCTTATCTAATCACTGTGCCAAAACACAGCATTTATAAACTCACCCTACTCTCAACTTTCAGCACTGTAAGTATCCAGTCATAATCCATGTATTTGTACAGTGACTCAAGCATTAACACATGCAGTGCTACATTCAAAGGTGCACAATCTATGCAGTCCCCTAACCCCCTCAAGCATTAAGACATGCAGTGCTACAATCATATGTGCACAATTTATGCAGTCATCTAACCCTGTCCATACTACTGATTCACTCCTGCAATTACACAGGTAGTAGCCATGCAGTCCAGCAATCATACTATCACTCTCCGGCCATTTCTCCAATCATCCTGACAGAACCATGTCATTATCTAATCACTGTGCCAAAACACAAGCACTTATAAACTCACCCTGCGCTCAACTTGCAGCACTGTAAGTATCCAGTCACTATCCATGTATTTGTACAATGACTCAAGCATTAAGACATGCAGTGCTACAATCAAATGTGCACAATCTATGCAGTTATCTAACCCTCTCCATACTACTGATTCACTCCTGCAATTACCCAGGTAGTAGCCATGCAGTCCAGCAATCAAACTTTCACTCTCCGTCAATTCCATCAATCATCCTGACAGAACCATGTCCTTATCTAATTACTGTGCCAAAACACAAGCACTTATAAACTCACCCTGCGCTCAACTTGCAGCACTGTAAGTATCCAGTCACTATCCATGTATTTGTACAATGACTCAAGCATTAAGACATGCAGTGCTACAATCAAATGTGCACAATCTATGCAGTTATCTAACCCTCTCCATACTACTGATTCACTCCTGCAATTACCCAGGTAGTAGCCATGCAGTCCAGCAATCACACTTTCACTCTCCGTCAATTCCATCAATCCTCCTGACAGAACCATGTACATATCTAATTACAGTGCCAAAACACAAGCACTTATAAACTCACCCTGCTGTCAACTTTCAGCACTCTAAGTATCCAGTCACTATCCATGTACATGTACAATGACTCAGGCATTAACAGATGCAGTGCTACAATCAAATGTGCACTGTCCATCAATTCCATCAATCATCCTGACAGAACCATGTCCTTATCCATGCAGTCCCCTAATCACCTACACATTACTGATTCAGTTCTCCAATTACACTTCTGCAACCATGCAGGCTCTACTGATGCACTCATATAATCACCATGCACTACTAATGCACTCTTTCAATCAATCATGCTCTACACATATACTCAAGGAATCTTTCAGACATTACCATGCAATTATTTTTCTTTTTTTAACCAGATAAGGTAGTTCTGAAAAGAACTCTTTTTGTTCTTCTTTTTTCTTTTATATTTTTTTGTATTTTTTTAACAATTTTGAATTTGTTGGGGTGTTTTTTAAAAACAGTTAACTTTTGGAATTAAATGTCATTCCAAAAACAACAAAAAACAAAAAATTAACAATGGTGGTTTTGCTGTGCTGCACAAACAGCATCCACCGACTGCTCGCCGTGGCAAATCACTTTTTTGCACTTAATGCAGTGCTGCTGCAGGAAAGCAAATACAGGTCTAATGTCCATAGGAGGTAATGATGTTGACGCTCCTGAGGTGCTTGCAACACCTGGTGCTGGATTTTTTGATGCACGTTTCATCTCTTCCCATGCTAGATTCCAGGGGTGAATGGTGCGCAGATGTATATACATACTTGCTGTACCACATGAATTTTTTTTGTCACTGCCTTGGACAGGACCCTCTCACACAGCAAGCAGAACACTTTCCTTGCATTCACCTTTTTTTCTCCAGCAGGAAAGGTTAAAAATTTCCAAACTACAGATTCAGGCCTCTGCTTTTGTGGTTCCTCCTCCAAGACTTCTTCATCTGAAGAAACATGAACTTGTTGCTGTCCAGATGCCATTGCTCCAGAGAAGTTTTCAAACAGCAGCAAAATAAATCCAAAGAAGTTCTGCAAGCAGAAGAGATGTCACTCATAAGCTGCTTCAAACAGAATGATTAAAATGGGTGGGGTCCTTCAACTGTTACAATAGGAAATGTTATGACCCAATCAAATGCTTTTTTTAAGGGTCACATGAGAGTCGCGCACCCAGCGCGCTAGGAGTGCGCACCCGACGCGACTTCACGAAAATATAAGTACAAATATATTATTTTTATAAATAGTTTAGGTAATCTCTTGCTCTGATATGTAAATTAAAGTTACATACGTAGGGTGATGGTAAAAAAGGTATAAGGTGAAATCAAGGCTAGGCAGCAGTGCTTAATTTGAGCTGTGGTTTCTAGTGCCAGAACTTAATTGCCCCCTCCAGCTCTAGTGACAGCCCACCACATAGTGGCGCTCTCTGTCAAAATTTGAACTCAGCAAATAGCGTTTAATAAGCCAATATACACTAAAAATGAATGACACCTGTTACTCACGCCATTAATATAGCATTAGGTGGTCTGGAATAGTGTCAATTGGGACACTTAGGAGTGTGATGGTTAGTACAGGGGTGGGTTCTGTCAATGGCAACGCTGGCAGAAGCAATGGGTGGTACAGGGTGAAGAGGCCTCCCAAGATGGGCCCTGGCACTTATTTATTTTTTTCACAAATGTTGCACTGCCAGTCTTCGTATTTGGCACTCTGGAATGGCCCTGCACTTATTTGTAACTCCTAGAGTACTGGTCTCTAGCTTTGAGCAGAGCCCAGTAGCATGTGACGTGTTCTCAGCTCCCACCTCGCGCCTGTTGGGGGTGTCAGCAGAGCGTGGTGAAAGGGATTAGATCCTCTTCACTGTTCCCACTTGCACGGGCCGGGTGTTGCATCAAAGTCAACTGGGTGGATAACAGTCTATGGGAGGACGAAGGCTCTGGCATCGTGGATTCAACACCTCTGAAGATCGCCCCGCCCCTTCTAGGTGTTGACAACAGATGTGGGCAGTGTGTCAATGTAGCCAGCCCCTAGAGTGACTGGGCAGTGGGACCCCACGCCCGCCTTTTTCGCATCCCCAGCGTGCTAGTGAGCTCTGTGTTGCATACTTGGGCTGCCGGGCAGAGGTGCAAAACTATTAATCGTGCAGCGGGTACAGTTGCACCGGGGCACCCTGCACCACAATTATGGTTTTCTTTAAGTGCCCAAACACGGTACTGGAGATCTGTTTTCTTCGCTTGCATTGTGACCCTTGCTAGGCCACTGTCAAGCACACACACCCACCTCTTTATCCATTGGCCCATCCAGGCTCCGGAAGCACCCAGAAGCACGCCCGCATCTAAAAGTGCACTTGACTAATTTGCCTCTCTCAGCCGTGATGTATATAAGGCAGAATCTTCATTTTTACAACCTATGATCCTCCCCTGACCGGTGTGGGAAATTGCCACAGTGCCCAGAAGCTCCCTCCCTCCCCTCCCCTCCCGGTCCTGCTAGGCACCAGACTGATGACTGCGAGACCCCACTGCGTGCCAGCCTGCCTGCTTTGGGGCACACTGTTGTGTGCCAGGCTGAGACTCCCACACTCTCTCCACCTCCTCGATCCAGCCCCTCCGACTGTAGCGTGCTTACCCTCCCCAGGGACGAGCTAGGGTAATGTGTTGGGGTTGGCGGACTGTGAGAGGGAGGGAAGAGCAGGGGAAAGCTTTGAGTGGCCATTAGAGGCAAATCACTTCTGAACGAGCTCCCATGCTTGGCACCTCTGACTCGGGGACCGCTGTACTCCTCCTCTCCACTGCCACTGATTGCACCCCCCTGGCCTGGATCTGCTTTGGGCTTTTATTGGACACTGGATGCCATGCTGTGAAAACTGGCAGATAACGTGAAGTATGAAGACGAGTGCGAGGTGAGCAATGACTTTCCGCCCCTGATCAGGAAGTCGGTGGGCACGAGAGTAGTGCTGCAGATCACACCTTGCTACTGCGGGGATCAGCCCCTGGTGTCTCACGCGCTACCAAGATAATTAGGTGCTAATTCCTTTACCACAGCTCACGGGCTCCACCTGCAGAGGCCGACCGTGAAGAATGTGGCTCATACCAATTTATTTAATTATTTATTTTTAAAATGCCAGTTTACTTTCTCAAAATATTACTTCGACGTTTGCTCTACATGGAGTAAGGCCAGATTCTTTGAAGCAGAGAATGTCTAGTGGGAAGTGCCCCCACCGTGGAGCCAGGGCGCGATTACTAGTTTTGAAAGTATTTTTTTTATTATCTGAAGTTGGGCTTTTGGGGGCGCTCCCCTCCCTCGCAAAGGGAATCACCAGTTCTTGCACTATTGACTATGTAGTTCGGGGCGTCCACTGTGGATATTCCATTCGCTTCCCAGGGAGCACATGCGCCTTTAAGGGTTGATTGCTTTCGAGGAAGTGCATCAGACGTGAACGAGGAAAATTAAGGCTTGGGTGAAAAGGAGTCTGATTTTGCCGAAGTCCGTGTTGCAGTGTTCTGCGGCTGAAAACAATCATGTTTCACTTTTTTACACGAGGCTGGTGCACAGGCACCAGAGCTATCAGTAGCAATGGAAGGCACTTGCCGCAGAGTCCGACAGCCTTCCCGCAGTATCACTGATACAGGTACACAGTCTTCGGCGCTACATGTTATGTTAATATGTTATGTTAATAACTTTTATTAGGCGCACAGCTGCCCCAGCAAAGGGGCGTCCTGGCGCCTGATCAGGTACACAACACAACAGGTCAAGGCTAAGAAAGAGAAAGATCAAATAGCAGAGGCAAACAGATGTGTTTTAATGGCGCGTCTAAAAAGAGTCAAGCTATTTAGGGCGCGAATGTGTAAAGGAAGGGAATTCCATAGATCAGCCGCCAGGACACGAAAAGAGCGACCTCCCATCCTACTCAGCCTGAACCTAGGCTTAGTCGCCAGATGGTAAGATTCAGACCTGAGAGACCGCGTGGGGACGTATGGAGAAATAAGGCCCGCCAAAGCAGGGGGAGAGGAAAGCTTCAGGATCTTGAATGTCAGACAGAGAGCCTTAAATTTGATTCTCTGTCTGACCGGAAGCCAGTGCAGGGAGGTCAGAACAGCAGAGACAGAGCCTCATCTTGGAAGGCCAACAATGGCCCGTGCAGCAGCGTTCTGCACCCTCTGAAGCCTAGTCGCCTCAGCCTGGTTGACTCCAAGTAGCAAGGCACTCCCGTAATCCAGCCGGGAAAGAATAGAGGCCTGAACCACCAGTTGCCGAGTGGGGGGGTCAAAGAATTTGAGGACTGGCCTCAGCCCTCGCAGAATACCAAAACAGGTAGCTGCTGTCTTCTTTGTATGGCTGGTATAAGAAAGATTGGAATCCAGCCAAACCCCCAGATTTTTTACTTTGGCCGCTGGAATGGGGGACACCCCCAGATCAGAAGGCCACCACTGGTCTCCCCAAAGTTCCGCCTGCTTCCCCACAACCAGGACCTCGGTTTTCCTAGCATTAAGCTGTAGGCAGTTGCTACGCATCCAACTAGCCACAGCTATAAGTCCTGCACGGAACCTGGGCGCAGTCACCTCAGGGTCCCCACTGAGTGTCACCGCCAGCTGCGTGTCGTCGGCATACGATGTCATAGTAAGGCCACATTGCCTGACGACAGCGGCCAACGGTTTCACATACAAGTTGAACAATGTGGGGCTTAAAGCAGAGCCCTGAGGGACTCCCAGTTCCAAAGAATGGAAAGAGGACTGGCCAGGTGGAATGGCTACTTTGAAAAACCGGTCCGAGAGGAAGGAGCGGAACCACTGAAGAGCCTTCCCCTCAATACCCACTTCCTCCAAGCGCCGCATCAAAATGTCATGTGACACCGTGTCAAACGCGGCGCTCAGGTCTAATAGTAGGAGCGCCGCAGTCTGCCCTGCATCCAGCACTGACCGCAAATGCTCGGTCATGAAAAGCAAAGCAGTTTCGGTGCTGTGTTGGGCGCGGAAACCATTTTGGCTCTCGTCAAGAATGTTATTACGAGAGAGATGGGCAGACAAGATGGAATTCACGTGTGCCTCAGTGACCTTGGCGGTCCAAGGCAGGAGGGAGATTGGCCGGTAATTCTCCGGGAGCAAGGGGTCAGAGTTGGGTTTCTTCAGAATGGGGCTGACCACAGCTTGCTTCCAGGATGGCGGGACCACGCCCTCACTGAGGGAAAGATTAATCACGTCCAGAATGGGTTCACGACAGAGAGGCGGGAGACGGATAAGGAACTCCGGCTTCAGTGGGTCTAAGGGGGAGCCAGATTTAATTTTAAGGCTCAGAGTGTCAAATGCCTCGTTAGACATGGCCGGCAGGATGGACAGAGTTTCGGACACCGAGACCTTCATATCACTAAGAGCATCCCCGGAAACAGAAGGTATAAATCCTCGATAGATTGTCTGCACCTTCCCCACGAAAAAGGATGCCAGACTTTCACAGTGAGAGTCCGTGCAGATTTCTTGCGAGGTGGCCCGTTTCCCCATCAGGTCTTTGAGTACCTTGAAGATTAACTTAGAAGGGTTAGGGCTGTTGGAAAACTCAGCTGCATAATAGGCAGCCCGGGTTTGACAGATAGCTCTGTGATAGGTCTTAAGCTGGGCAAAGTACAGTGATTTTAACGTGGGATCAAAGGATTTTCGCCAGGCCCTCTCAGCTTGCCTGCAAGTTCTCTTGAGTTCGGCAAGAGTCTCATTATACCAAGGGCTGCGATTTTTGACGTGACATTTAGCCCAGCGCAGAGGTATAAGAGAGTCGAGGGCAGTAAGGACCCAGTTACAATACTGTTCATATCCCTGTTCCACATTCTGCAGTTTGCCCAGAGGTTGTGCCTCCAATATCCTGACAAACTCCTCCAACTTGAGTTTACGCCAATTGCGCTTTAAGATCTGTTTATCCACAGGTATAAATTGTGGATTTTCTAGGAGACATGATACCTTAACCAGCAGATGGTCAGTCCAACCCACCACCATCGGGTCAGATGATCTAGCCCGAACTATGGTGGTAAAAAAGGGGTCAAGTATATGACCTCCTATATGGGTGGGGGAGGTGACTAGTTGGTTAAATTGCATCGCTTCCAGGTCCGCTAACAAGGAGCTGATGGATGGAGATGACGTCTGATCAAGATGTATATTTAAGTCACCTACTATGCTAAAGTTAGCACACCTAGGAGCCAGCGAGCCAACCATATCCGCAAGGGCGGCCTTAAAAACAGTGTCGTTCCCAGGTGGACGATAGATAAGCACACCACTGAAGGTAAATTGATGACTGATCCTTACCTTAAACAAGGCGCTCTCACACATTGGAAGATCCAAAGCCTTCCACTCAGCTAGGAAGCAGGATTTAGTCGCCATAGCTATACCACCTCCCCTAGTCGAGCGGTTCAAAGTAAACACCGTGTAGGTAGAGGGGAAAGCCAGATTTATAATAGCAGTGTCAGCGTCCTGTAACCAAGTTTCGGTAAGTAAAATGATGTCAGGAAGGTCCATATCTATCATGTCCCGTAATGACTGATAGTGCTTGACCAAAGAGCTAACATTCAAGCTCCATATGTTGAGTTTATGCTCGGTGCAATCCGTGTGAATGCTACGGGCAGTCCCTTCAGCAGATCGTACCCCAATGGGAGTGGCCAGGGAAAAACTACCGCAAGAACAATCATAAGGTCCCGAGAGAGGAGGTACAGGGACAGGGTTACACACCAATAGGCTGTCTCTTATAGAAAAGATATCAGCACGATCGTACTTGAATGTCGCTATATTGCACATGATGGTGCAATGGCAGGAGGCCAGAGTCCATAGCCCGCACCCGCTACCTCGACGCGGACGAGCGCAGACGGGCAGGACTCTGGCACGACTCCGGCTACGCGACGGCGTCCCACTGCGCGTTCCCGCTGCGCGGGAGAGGACGACTATAAATAGGCGTCTCCCAAACCAGCTCGAGCGTCGGGACGCTCCAAGATGGCGCCCGCGCAAGGACACACTCACCCCAAACCAAGATGGCCCCCACAGCTATCCAGCCCCAGGACCCGGACCCGCCAATGGCGGTGCGTTTTCAACAAATTAAATGCGGGTGAGGGGACAGAAGCCCATCAGAGCGGTGGATAAAATCAGGGGATAAAAAAAAGAAAAGCAAACAAGATAAGCTAAAGGTATTTAAAAATATCACAGCCCGCTGGCAGCGCGACCTGCGCTAGTGCAGCAATGATCAGAACACTAGCAGTGTAAGTCCGCCTTAAATAGGCGTCTCCCAAACCAGCTCGAGCGTCGGGACGCTCCAAGATGGCGCCCGCGCAAGGACACACTCACCCCAACACACATGTGCTCGCACCCATCACATTACTTGCATCGAGTTTTTACCATAGGCCTTTAGAATCCAAATGCATTTTTAAAATGAGGCACCATCAACACCGTCAACCAACTGACACCATCACTCGCAGATAAGACAAACACGCCGAGTGAAAACTGAGGGCGTGGGGCAGGGAGAGGTGATGCCGGTGAACCAGCCTGTCTGACCGGTTCGTGGTTAAAGAAGGGCCTATCCTCAAAGCGCTGCTCACTCCTGGCCACCAGAGGGTGCAAAAAACACACTTATGTGAGCTGAGAGAAACAAGATCACCAGCCAACTCATTAATAAAGCCCCGGGGCGGTGGCGGTCCCCGGGTCAGTGTGGGGGGATTGGGGCCCCCCAACACTTTTTTTCCTCTGCCCCCGGGACCTGGCCCACCCGGGGGCTAAATAATAACGAAGTGCAGGAGCCCATGCTTTGTTTTTTGTTTTTTTTTTGGCCGAAATCCGCGCTTGGTGCGCAAATCTCGCTGATTGTTTTTTTTTTTTTAAATGCTTTTTGGGCCCTGGGGGTCCTTGTGGGACCCCTGATCAGGCCAAACTTGGTGTAATTTCGTTTAGCAGTTTGGGCTGTAGCCATGACTAAAGTTTCCCATGGAAAATAACATGGAGAAAAAATGTTTTGGGACCCCCCTTTTTCTCAGCCCCCGCTAAGTGAATCACCCCCAAACTTTCAGGATCGATGTTGACAGGAGCGGGCCACAAGTTTTGATACTTTCGTGAAGATTCGTCAACTGGCGCCAAAGTTATTGGGAAAAGAAAAAATGTGTTTCCTATGGAAACTAGGTCCTAACTATAAGTATAGCTTGGTTCAGAAAGCGATTTTTTTTTTAAAATGGGGTAAATCCGTTCAGTAGTTTTTGAGAAGTTCAAAAAATAAGAGTCAAAAAATCAATTTCCCATAGAAAACTTTGGGCAAGGCTACAGCCGAAACTGCTGAACGGAATTACCCCAAATTTGGCAAAAAGGTAGTGCTTGGATCAAAAAGCGACCTTTTTTTAAATGGTGTAAATCCGTTCTGTAGTTGCTGAGAAATTAAAAAATAAAAGTTTCGATATCTAGGGCAGTGGTGGAGTCGCGAACCCTCCCGACAACTAGCTTCATTCTAATTGGCTGCCACGACCACGAACTTCATTCTAATTGGCTGTCAATACTACTAACCAGGAAGTGTTGGCAGCCATCTTGTGACTCGGTACAAGCGAGTCACCAGAAAACAGAGAAACAAAGATATAAAACAAGAGAAGGGGGCTGGGTAGAAACCCCCTGACCACCTAGGCCTGCTCAGGGGGTCCCAGAAGGACCCCCAGGGCCCAAAAAAGCATTAAAAAAAAATGTAGGTGCAATTCGTGCTGGGGTTGTGAATTCTGCCACAATTGTTAAAAATTCCCATGTTTTATTTTAATGACAACCCCAGGTGGGCTAGAGCCCTGGGGCATTTCTTAAAAAATAATAGCGGGGGCCCGCAGCCCTGGGGGACCACATGTCCACGGGGCTTCATTCATGTTGGGAGGGGGGGCGTGCGACTCTCCTTCTGAAGCCTGTGATGGCCCTGGGGACCGCCACCCCCCAGGGCCGGCTCTTGCAGAGTCCCGGGGTGCCCACCCTCGGGACAGTGCTGTTTGCTATGACAGTGCTTCCGCCCTGTCATAGCAAACTTGCTTTGGATTTTGGAAGCGAGAGCTGGGAAACCTGCTTTTCCACAGGGAAAGGTGCATATCAGCAGCTCCCCGTGTGGAAAAGCAATGCCGGCTTCTCGGACCGTGGGGGCATTGGGGCTCCCCCCACAGTCCGCAACAGTGAGGCCAGGCCCCGGGGGATGGGGTCCTCGGGCTGGAATTTAATAATAAACATATCGGCATGCTTCGGGATGGGGTCCTCGAGGCGACTGTAAATTAGTGAAAGTGGACTTTTTTTTAGTCGCAACTCTAGCGCGGCTCTCAGCGCGGCCCCCCATGTGAAAGCGATGGTGCACGGCTCTCAGCGTGGCCCTGGAGTACTTCTTAAGTCTTTCAAACACCGAGGGATATATTCTCAAGGATACATCGCCGAGTTAACGGCACTGTTTTGCAACCACAATGGTGATAAATTTATTGCACCATTCACAAGCTGGAGCAAACAGCCATATCACCAGTTTACCAGCGATAGCAGCCTCAAAAAGCATAGTCAGGGATGACCCCGGCAAATATTGCTAATGAGATGGAGAGTAGGTGTTTCGGGGTAAGGAGCAGCAAGCACATCACTTTGCAAGTTTCTCAGCCACCATCAAGATCGTCGAAGAGAGTACAAAATAGGTGATAGTGTACGTTAGTAGCAGGAGGTTTACACCTGCTCTGAGCTGGTGTAAAGTCAGACTACAACCTAAAAGATGAAAGGGAGCCCAGCCCAGAGCCACACCTGAACGACAACAGATGCAATGGAGCCAACGATCATGCAGCTTGGACACCCAACACTGCACCAACACCCCTGCCACCAGCCCCTTGTCCGCCATCCCCCCTCACCCCTCCACAAACAAATGTGACAGCAACCTTAGGAACTCTGGAACGTGACAAATTGGCTGATGTCGCACTATTATAAATTAAGAAGTTGCATGTGAGGTTGGACAAATAGGAATCACAGTCATGTATGGATTTACATATAAAACATTTTATTTAAACAAAACAACAACAAATAAAACTAGGTACAGCCATGGCATGTTATCCCAGGACCATTTGTGAATCACAGCCTGCAAGACAAAAAGCAAAATAAGATTATGCGTCATGCGTCCATCAAAGGAGAGTGAGAGAGAGAAAGACAGGAAGAGTGAGAGAGAGGAAGAGAGAGAGAAAGAAAGAAAGAAGAGAGAGAAAGACAGAAACAGAGAAAGAGTGAGAGAGAGAGGAAGAGAGGAAGAGAGAGAGAAAGAGAGAAAGAGTGAGATACAAGGAAGAGAGAGAAAAAGAGAGAAAAACAGTGTGAGAGAGAGGAAGAGAGAGAGAGAGAAAAGAGTGAGGACAGAGAGGAAGAGAGAGAGGAAGAGAAAAAAATGAGAGAGAGAGGAAGAGACAGAGAAAGAGTGAAAGAGTGTGAGAGAGAGAAAAGGAAGAGATAGAGAGGGAGAGGGGAGTGTTGACACTATGGAGAAAATCCTCACAGCTCACCTTTCTGCCACCGGTGTGTCTCCAACCACATGCTGGGACATAGTATAGCTCTCAAGTTTTAGTCATCTGAAAACATAGTATAGAATCAGTAATGGCAGAGTGCATACAACTGCACACGCCTAATTCTCTGTTTCGCCCCTGCGCACCCAGGATGCTGCACCCCATTGACTCCCACCGCCCAGAGGTATCTGCCCACCTCTGCACACCCAGGCTGCTGTACCCCATCCACTCCTACTGCCCAGAGGTGTCTGCCCGCTGCTGAGCACCCAGGCTGAGAGGAAAAAGAGAGAGAAAAGAAAGAAAGAGTGAGAGAGAGAGAGAAAGACAGAGAAAGAGTGAAAGAATGAGAGAGAGAGGAAGAAAGGGAGAGAAAGAGAGAGATATAAGGAAGAGAGAGAGAAAGAGAGAAACAGTGTGAGAGAGAGAAATAGAGAGAGAGAAAGAGTGAGACAGAGAGGAAGAGAGAGAGAAAGAGAAAGAATGAGAGAAAGAGGAAGAGACAGAGAAAGAGAAAAAGAGTTTGAGAGAGAGAAAGGAAGAGATATAGAGTGAGAGAGAGAGAAAGAGTGTGAGTGACAGAAAGGAAGAGATGGAGAGGGAGCATGAGTGTTGACACTGCGGAGAAAATCCTCACAGCTCACCTTTTTGCCACCATTGTGTCTCCAACCATGTGCCAGGATATAGGGCAGCCCTCAAGGTTAGTGATCTGAAACATATTATGGAATCAGTAATGGCAGAGTACATACAACTGTGCACGCCTAAATCACTGTCCTGCCTTTGTGTATCCAGGCTACTGCACCCCATCCACTCCCACTGCCCAGAGGTGTCTGCCCGCTGCTGTGCACCCAGGCTGCTGCACCCCATCCACACCCACTGCCCGGAGGTGACTGCCCCCCACTGCGCACCCAGGCTACTACACCCCATCTACTCCCACTGCCCGGACGGGACTGCCCACTGGTGCGCAAACAAGCCTCTCTGCTCACCTTCCACCACCGACGTGTGTCGAAGAGGGTCTACCACATGCCGAAGCAACCTCCTCACCTATTGTGTACACGCGGTGAATCCGAGCTCACAATTCAAAAAAGATGTTGATTGCCAGGATGGCCACGCATCATCGCAGGCTGCACACGCGCTCAGCTCTGGTGGCAGTAACTCAGTAGAACTGAAGTCATCACCTTGTGGCGGGAGGTCCGTGCCGGGGGGCATCACTCTGTGAATCACAGCCTGCTAGACAAAAAGCAAGATAAGATTGTGCCTCATGCATCCATCAAAGGAGAGAGAGAGAGAGAGAAAGAGTGAGAGAGAGGAAGAGAGAGAGAAAGAAAGAAAGAATGAAAGAGTGAGAGGAAGGCAGAAAGAAAGAGTGAGAGAGAGAGGAAGAGAGAGACAAACAGTGAGAGAGAGGAAGAGGGAGAGAAAGAAAGAAACAGTGTGAGAAAAAGGAAGAGAGAAACAGAGGAAATGTGAGAGAGAAATAGAGAAAAAGTGAGAGGAAGAGAGAAAGAAAGTGAGATACAGTGTGGGAGAGAGGAAGAGATAGAGTGAGAGAGAGAGGAAGATTGAGAGAAAGAGTGTGATGGAGAGAAAGGAAGAGATGTAGAGGGACAGTGAGTGCCCAAACTGTGGACAAAACCCTCACCTTTCCACCACCGGTGTGTCTTCAACCACATGCCGGGACATAATGGAGCCCTCAAGCTTACTCATCTGAAACGTAGTATGGAATCAGTAATGTACATACAACTGCGCATGCCTAAATCGCTGTCCCGCTGCTGTGCACCCAGGCTGCTGCACCCCATCTACTTCCACTGCCCAGAGGTGTCTGCCCGCTGCTGCACACCCAGGCTGCTGCACCCCATCCACTCCCACTGCCCGGAGGTGACTGCCTGCCGCTGCGGAAACAAGCCTCTCTGCACACCTTTCGCAACCTGCGTGTAGAAAAGAGGTCCTACCACGTGCCACTGCAAGCCCCAAGCCCGGGGTCTGTGGACAGGGTACCCTCCATATCATGCAGCCCTGCTCTGCAGGCTACCAGGTCTCACATTTGGTGCTAAATCTTGATTTCGCCATGGCAGAGGACATTTCAGTGCACTCGGTTTTTCACCGCAGGTTGCACACCCGCTCAGCCCTTGTCGTGCCACTAACTCAGTGACCAGTGAGACGAAGCCACGTGGTGGTAGGCCTGCACTGTCTGATGGCTTAGGACTAAACTGCGGACCAGCAGGGTACACAAAACCTCAGCTGTCCAGACCTCCGGAACGAGCCATCACAGCAGGCTGACCGCCCGCTCAGCAGTTACGGTACCGGTGTGCCTGTGCCAGCCGCAGTGCATCCGGTGCAAGCAACTCTAAATTGGCATAGAGCGCGTGCGCCCAGTCTCTTTTATTGGCAGGGTCACGTGTCCTGTGACATCTGTGCTGGATGGGTGTGGTGTGGGTGTATATCAGCCGTGAGGGAGTGGCTGTGGCGTACCGACAACTAGACCTGTGACCACCAGATCACTGCAATGAAAACCTGGGCCATGTAGCATTGCTGTCCTTCCCTGTAAGCGTTAGCGGAGTGGGCTGGCCTGGCATATGCCAGTCCTGCGTGAGGCTGTGAAGAATGACTCCGGAGTCCCACAACATGGCCAAAATGGAAGGTATGGGGAATCACTGACTCCACAGTTCCACACATGAAAGATGGCGGACATGACACATCTATGTGGATATGAATGTTTATTGCACATTCAGTGAGGTGTTGCAGCTGTAGCAATACAGGGCCATGGAAAGTTCAAGTTTCAGTTTTTGGCACATGGAGGGCAGCCAATTATAGCCAAGCTTGTGTTCGGGGATAGGCTGCACCAACATATGTAGTTATACAATCACTCCACCAATCCCCAAGCACTTATACATTCACTGCACACTCTCCTTGCAGTACTCTAATGATCCAGTCTCTACATACGTACTTGTACAATGACTGAGACAAAGTTACATAACCAAAGTTTTCCCCCACTGCCAGAGGTAACATGGTTGCATACGCTGTCCACAGCACAATGTAATGTGGTAGGGCCCAGCGGCAGAATTTTGCATACATAATGAACACACGGACACAGATAGACTGTGGAACTAGGTACGGGCACAAACGCTCAACTCCTTTTTATTACCAGGGTCACATGTCCAGTGACATCTGTGCTGGATGCATGTGGGGTGAGTGGAAGCCAGCCCTCCGTGAATGGTTGGTGCTGGTAACAAGTACAACAGTAATCATTGTATCACACACAGAGATTCAATCATAAAGGGTTCATGACTTGTGCTGCACTAAATTAGGGGCACCAGATGTGAAATAATACACAAAATATTTTATCATAAAGGGTCCATGAGTTGTGGTGCACTGAGGTAGGGGCATCAGAAGCATTCTGCGTGTGCACAGCTAGCGATGATGCGTGGTGTGGGCGGGCCGCACTGGGAGGAATGTCTCTTGCCTACTGGACTGCGTCATCTGTAATCGCGACTCCATCTGAATTGTGAGCCCTGCAGTCCGCAATGTAGATGGAAGGCAGTAGTCAGCACAGACATCGAGGAATGCTTTTTGTCACTTCCTCCTGACAAAATACAAGGACTTAGAGTACAATTCTGTCTCCAATTAATAAATCATGTCTCAATGTAAATTGTGAGTTCTGCTGACTGCAGTGTAGGTAACAAAAGATGAAGTATGTATGGAACACATTGTCGAAATGTGTAGGTTTCGGGGACGTTATAGTTAGTTGCCTACTGGACTCTGAAATTAATGAATCAAGACTGAATTTGAATTGTGAGCCCTGCTAACAACAGTGTTGGCTGGAGGCAGCGGTCAGCAAAGGCCCACAGCCACGTGGCATTGACTTTAGCTGCACAGATTGGGAGCATTTGGTTTCTCTTAACCGATTATAGTCTCTTACACAATTTGCATCGATACTAATCTTGAATTGTGAGCCCTGCTGACCGCAGGGTAGACCGGAGGCAGTGGTCAGGAAGGGCCCACAGCCACGTGGCATTAACTTGAGCTGTAGAGAGTTAGTGGTAGGTGTGGCGCTCAGCGTGTGCACAGCCAGCGATGATGCGTGGTGTGGGAGGCCGCACAGGGAGCAATGTCTCTTGCCTACTGGACTGCGTCATCTGTAATCGCGACTCCATCTGAATTGTGAGCCTTGCTGTCCGCAGTGTAGATCGAAGGCAGTAGTTAGCAGAGACATCGAGGAATGCTTTTTGTGACTTCCTCGTGAGAAAATACAACAACGTAGAGTACAGTTCACTCTGCAATAAATAAATCGAAACAGAATTCGAACTGTGAGCTCTGCTGTCTGCAGTGTAGACTGCCATTCAGTGTTCCTTTGGACTTGCAAGATGAATTTGGTCATTGTACTAAAGCTATAATTGATATCAAAAAAGTTCTTGAAGCAAGGATACTAAAAGGATATTATGTAGGTTTTGAAGAGGTTGTAGTTAGTTGCCTACAGGACTCTGTAATTAATGAATCAATACTCAATTTTAATTGTGAGCCCTGCTGACCACAGTGTAGGCCGGAGGCAGCAGTCAGCAAGGGCCCAGAGCCACGTGGCGTTGAGTTGAGCTGCACAGTTAGTGGCACCTGAAGCACCCAGCATGTGCGGAGCCTGCGATGATGAGGCTACGTGGTGATGACTTGTGGTGCAGTGAGTTAGTGGCACCTGAAGCTCTCAGCGTGTGCGCACCCTGCGATGATGCATGGTCTGGGCGGGCCGCACTGGTAGCAATGTCTTTTGTCTAATGAATTCTGCCTTAATAAGGCCACGTGGCATTGACTTGTGGTGCTCTGAGTTAGTGGTACCTCTGGCGCTCAGCATGTGCGCAGCCTGTGAAGATGCGTGGTCCAGGTGGGCCGCACTGGGAGCAATGTGTCTTGCCTACTGGACTGCGTCATCTGCAATCGCCACTCCATCTGAAATGTGAGCCCTGCTGTCCACAGTGTAGATCGTAAGCAGTAGTCTGTACAGACATAAGTCTGTGGTGCTGTGCCACTGTGTTTGCAGGGGGCCTGTGTCGAGGAGGACGGCGGACATGGTGGCAGCCACACGACAGGGTGAGGGCCGCTGCTCTGGCAGACGCGTTGGCCTTCACACAAGTGAACCACGCCCAGAGCCCCGGCCTATTTATTCACACTTCTATGCTGGAGTGGCATACTTTGGACCAGCCCGCTGCGCTTCCGCTTACAGGAGACGGCAATACAGGTACATGACCGAGATCTTCCCCACTGCCTGAGGTAACATGGTTGCGTCCACTGTACACAACACTACAAGCACCAGCAGTATATGAACACATGGAGAGGTTTGTGCTCTGCATAGTGAGGTCTGTCCAGCACATCAGCGCTACACTTGGTATTGTGTGCATTATTATTGGTGGGTGACTTGTGTCCTTCACACATGTTTGGTTGCTACATCTCCCAACATTCGGCTATTGTGTAACTGAGTGGCCATGCCGTTTTTGGAAAGTCTGATGTCCTGTTGTGTGCTGCCTCGGTGGTAGTAGGGGGGTGGTCCGGGGGGAGGTCCTGAGGGTGGTGGCAGTGGGTTTTGTGGCCTTCTTGGGGGTCGGAGGTGCATGATCAGTAGCTCTATGACATGTGTTGGTATTCAGATGTGATTCTGGGCTGGGCTCCTTTTCACACTGTAGGTAGTCGTCTTACTTTACACTAGTAAAAGGCAGATGTTACATTCCTACTGCTAACGCAGCTTATCGCCTGTTTTTGGATAGCACAGCAGATTTGGCTGTTCGTGGAAAATATCATGTAGTGGTGTTTTCGTGTTATTTTTGCACAGGAACGCCTACTGTGCATATTATTAGCGTTAGTTGTTGCTCTCATTTGTGGCGATCTTGTTTTTTTGCGGAAGCTATTGCTGGAAAACTGGCAATATCTGCTGTTTTCACCAGGTTGAGAATGGAATGATAATTTAAAATCACTGAAAAAACTATAGGTTTAATGAACATTATAATTAGAAATTAGAATTTAAAAAACCTTTGAAATTCAGTGAAAAACCATAGGTTAAGTTGAGGGTACAGGATGATTTTTCAACAATGCTTCTTTCTGCTCTTCTGTTTGTTCTTTCTGCACGTCATCCTTCTTCCTGCACTTTTCTTCGTCTTTGAGGACTTCTGTTGCTTCTTTCTGCATTTCTTTTTTTCTTTCTGTGCGTTTTTTCTTTTTTCTTCACATGTCCTATCTCTGTAGGCATAGTTAGATATTAGCATTTTAAAAATCTTAGACATTCACTAAAAACACCAAAGGTTTCAGGGACTTTATAGTTAGAAATTAGCATTTAAAAAACCTTAGAAATACAGTGATAAAACCATAGTTTTCAGGGACGTTATAGTTAGACATTTCACTGGTACAAAACCAGAGAAATTTGAACGTTATAGTTAGTAGAGCTAACTATAACTCGCGCCCCCGCAATGCTGATGACGTCACATATTACATCACTCATTTACATGGTCAGTGACATCCCTGATGACATCACTGATGACATCTCAAATGACATCACTAATGACATCATCCACGTGATAATCTGATGCACCTCCTCACACCCTAATATAACCTTTGATACACCCACTCTAAAATACAGACTACCATTTTCGAAACCATAGACAAATCAATAGCAGTCAGTATATACCCACTGACTAATTCCTAGCTATACACACACATTTATTCATTAACCCATACAGTTACTCATACATGCAGTCACTCATCAATACAGCACTATTATATGCACTCATACACCTATACGAACACTCATACACCATCACTCATCCATAGAGTTATTGACACACCTGGCTAGACATGTAATGAATCAATAACACTGCCATTTACTCACCTATACAGTTATACATTCACTATCTAACAGATACTGACATATACTTACTCTCTTCTACAATCACTGACACAAACACACACTCTTTTATACTGCCACTCTCACAATTACTCACTCTCACATATAGTCATTTATATACTCCAACACTCACATATACTGCCTTTCACATATGTAGTTACTTACACATATACCAGTGAGACATACATTCACTCACTAACACACTGATAAACACACTCACTCACCTATACAGCTATTTCCACATGCACTAGTGAACCCATACACCCAGTAAATTATCCACTCACACATGTAGGCAGAAAGTCACACACCGTCCACCCACCCACACACATAAACACTGAGGCACCCATACAGATACTCATGCAACCAATAAGTAACCCATATAGACAGTCATGTACCTAATCATCAACCCATGCAGCAACTTACACAACAACTGAGAGACTGATACAGACATTCACACAGTTTAGTCACTAACCCATACATTCAGTAAGGTACATTTAATCACTAACTTATACAGTCAGTTACACACCTATTAAATCCTCCACCCCCCATTGTACACCATCTCATTCTTCAATACACCTTGGCATTGACATATATAAAATATATTTTAACTTTATAGAAACACACATTCACTGGATAATGTTATCAATGATGTCATCTGTGATGTCATTTGAGATGTCATCAGTGATGTCATCAGTGTTGTCACTGACCATGTCATGAGTGATGTAATATGTGACATAATCAGCAGTGCATTGCGGGGGCGCGAGTTATAGTTAGCTCTATTAACTATAACGTTCGAATTTCTCTGGTTTTGTATGAGTGAAATGGCCAACTAACTATAACATCCCTGAAACCAATGTTTTTTTTGTGAGAATATATATATATACACATGTATATATATATATATATTATATATGTATATATATATATTCACTGAAAAAACCATAGGTTTCACACATGTTATAGTTAGCGGAAATTTTACTGATAAAAAACCAGTGAAATTTCCCCGTTATAGTTAGTGCTGGCAACTATAACTCACGCGACCGCAATCTTCTGCTGATGACATATGTGTCTTTATGGAAAAAAAAATATTTGTAATATATGTATAGCTAAAAATGTATGGAAGAAGACATGGGCAAATAAGTGTCTAAATACAGTATTAGCATCAGCAGAGGATTGCGGTCGCGTGAGTTATAGTTGCCAGCACTAACTATAATGGGGCAATTTCACTGGTTTTTTATCAGTAAAATTTCCGCTAACTATAACATGTGTGAAACCTATGGTTTTTTCAATGAATTTGCAAGGTTTTTTAAATGCTAATTCCTAACTATAACGTGTGTGAAACCTATGGTTTTTTCAGTGAATTTGCAAGGTTTTTTAAATGCTAATCTGTAACTATATCGTTTTTGAAACCTTTGGTTTTTTCAGAGAATTTGTATGGTTTTTTATATGCTAAGTTATGTATTTTTAATTAAAGATATTTTTTTTTATATAAATTATTTTTTTTAAAAATTCAATTTGGATATTTTTTTTTATTTAATTTTTGAAATTATTTTATGTCCTCTTTTTTTTTTTTTATAAATTCTTGGGGTGCGCGCTCTGTGCGCGCACCTAGTACTATTTTATGAATTCCGGCGTACGTTATTTACGTACGCAAATATACTTAATGGTGCGCGCTGGGAGCGCGCACCCAGTACGTATGCGTACGTACGTACGCATGCGTCCTACGCCCTCGACGCGGTTTACTTCCGCATACGCTAAAATTATGCGCAATAACGGTCGCGTATACGCGTGTTCAACGTATGCGCGCTAGGTACGCGTATATGACGTATGCACCTTCGCGTTTACGCGTTCGTGCATACGTCATCGCGGAGTGCGCGCACAGAGCTTGCGCAGTGCGCGCACCTCGGCTTTATACATAATAAAACAATATTTCTTATTGGTTATCATTACTTTCAGTTTCTAATTGTATCAATACCACACCCAATCCCCTCATGGCAAGTCATGTGATCAAGAATCTTCACTTTTGATTGGTTTGAAGTACTTTCTGTTCCAGATTCTTCCCAAACCACACCTACTCCCCTCATTATTAGTTCTGATTCCTTTGGAGAAGGAGCTATTCTGTTGTTGAGAGACAATGGCTGAACAGCAACCTACTTCAGACAGTGAGCAGGACACTCTTGAGAGGCAGAGGAACAGGAAGCAGAAAGACAGCTTTATATGGCAGTTTTTCACTTTTCCAGAGAATGAGAAAAAGGTAAATGCACCGAAAGTTACATGTGTACTTTGTAAAAAAGTCTTATCTCGTGGGAATCCTAACAAGAAATATTCTTTTAGCATTCACACTATGTTGAGACATGTTTACAAAATGCATCCAGTATCTTATCGTCGAGCTTCTGGAGAAAACCCTCCACCTGCTCAGCCGACGACATCAGCAGCAGCTCAGCCGAGCACATCTTCGGCAGCTCAGGGGAGCACTTCAGCTGCGATGGTGCCTTCACCTGTTTCTTTACCTCTTGTTGGTCCACCTTGTTTGGCGAGGTTGTCTACACGGTGCACTGATTGCGGTTCTCTTATTTCTGTGGGGGAGACCAGTCTTGATCTCCTTCAGAGAAAATTTGATGCGCATACGTGCACTAGGCCATAGATGTTTTTTCTTTTTTTGCGTTTTTCTCTTCCTGTTTCCCTCCATTAACTCAAGGGCTCTTTTAAGAGCCACTTATAAACTTAATCAAACAAATTTTGTTTTTAGAATTTTTTTTTGAAATTTTTTTGAGGTTTGCGCACCCTGCGCGCACCCATGTTTTTTTAAAATTTTTTTTTTGAGAGACTACAATTAAAAATTGAAAATGTGATTGTACAGAAGTACAAACCTCAAAACCCCACTCGCTTAAATGCGTTTTTTTTTTATTTGGTTTTATTAAGTTTTTTTTCGGGTGCGCGCTGGGTGCGCGCACTCGGCGATATTTTTTTACAAAATATTAACCTTTTTTTTTGCCCTACAAGGTCCTACTTTAACCCCCTTACAATGCCTACTGGGTCTATTTCTACCCACTCTGCCCCCTTTTCAAGTTCTCCCCCTTTGTTTTTCACCCCCTCTTTATGCGATTGACAAAATGGCGGCCGCCGCTTCCTGATTTCCACCGATTCGAATGTTTACTAAGATCTAACAACCAATCAGAATTGCGCTCGCGCACGGCGAGGTGCGCGCACCCAGCGCGCACTCTGCGCGCTTATATATATATATATTGATTTAAAGGCTATTTTCTCAGAATCTACTGAACAGATTTACACCAGACCTACAAAAGGCACTTCCTTGACCTGGGGACTACCTCTCTGCCAAATTTCTAGTAATTCTGTTCAGCCGTTCGGGCTGTAGCCCTGTCTAAAGGTCCTATGGAAAAATGCATGGGAAAAACGTGTTTTGGGACCCCCCTTTTATCTCAGCCCCCGCTTGACGAATCCCCCCGAGACTTTCAGGGTAGGAGCGGAGCGTAGCGCCCCACCTATTTTGAGAAATTCGCGAACATTCGTCGACCGGCGCCAAAGTTATTCCAAATAGAATGTTGCGGATTTCCTATGGAAAAGGGGTCCTAACTATAACTACCTACTGGCGACCGCCAGTAGGTAATATATATATATATATATATATATATATATATATATATATATATATATATATATATATATATATACTATATATCAGGCACACTTTCAGCTTTTCCTCCGACTTCTTCCACCAAGTGGGGTCGGTGCGAGCAGGCAGGCACTGGACCCGCTATTTAATTGCAGATTCCTTACGTTTTACAACCATAAGGTAAAGTTGCAATCAGGATTATTTAAGAGAAATAAATGTAAATGGTTTTAAAACGCAAGGAATCTAAAAAAAAAAGTATATATATATATATATATATATATATATATATATATATTACCTACTGGCGGTCGCCAGTAGGTAGTTATAGTTAGGACCCCTTTTCCATAGGAAATCCGCAACATTCTATTTTGAATAACTTTGGCGCCGGTCGACGAATCCTCACAAATTTCTCAAAATAGGTGGGGCGCTACGCTCCGCTCCTACCCTGAAAGTCTCGGGAGGATTCGTCAAGCGGGGGCTGAGATAAAAGGGGGGTCCCAAAACACGTTTTTCCCATGCATTTTTCCATAGGACCTTTAGACAGGGCTACAGCCCGAACGGCTGAACAGAATTACTTGAAATTTGGCAGAGAGGTAGTCCTCAGGTCAAGGAAGTGCCTTTTGTAGGTTTGGTGTAAATCTGTTCAGTAGATTCTGAGAAAATAGCCTTTAAATCAATATATATATCTGAGCCAGCTTACGGTACGCTTACCGTAAGCTTACCGTACGCGTACGGTGGCGTGCGCGAGCGCGATTCTGATTGGCTCTTAGATCTTAGTAAACATTCGAATCGGCCGAAACCAGGAAGCGGCGGCCGCCATTTTCTCTCTCGCACTGAGAGTTAGGTTGTTAAATAAAACCAATACACATGTAAAGGAGCTGTTTTGACAGCTCACACACACATAGCCATGTTGAGGGAGTCCCCCAAGACCCCCCAAGGCCAAAAATGGCATTTTTTTTTTTTCGCTAATTTCGCCGATTACGCTTACCGTACGCGTACGGTAAAAAAATGTAAAAAAAAACCACTATCCACACTCTCCCCACCCCCTGTGCTTTTGGTGGCCGCAGGCCACCAAATGTGCTGTGCTTATTAGTGGTGTGAAAAACCACAATATTTTTAACAAAAATAATAAAAGAAAAAATTATCCACACTCTCTCCACCCCGTGTGCAAATGGTGCCCGAAGGGCACCATTTGTGCATGGCTTATAAGCACCGTAAGCACAGTAAGCACCGCGTGCTTACTGTGCGCGCACGGTGCGCGAAGCACACCGTGCGCGCATGGAACGAACTGCGTTAAGTGGGCGTGCACGCCACGAATGGCGTAAAGTAACTTAGCATTTAAAAAAACGTACAAACACACGTTATAGTTAGGATTTAGCATTTAAAAAACCTTGCAAATTCACTGAAAAAACCATAGGTTTCAGACATGTTATAGTTAGCGGAAATTTTACTGATAAAAAACCAATGAAATTCCCCCGTTATAGTTAGTGCAGGCAACTATAACTCACGCGACCGCAATCTTCTGCTGATGACATATGTGTCTTTATGAAAAAAAAATATTTGTAATATATGTATAGCTAAAAATTTATGGAAGAAGACATGGGCAAATAAGTGTCTAAATACAGTATTAGCATCAGCAGAGGATTGCGGTCGCGTGAGTTATAGTTGCCTGCACTAACTATAACGGGGGAATTTCACTGGTTTTTTATCAGTAAAATTTCCGCTAACTATAACATATCTGAAACCTATGGTTTTTTCAGTGAATATATATATATATATATATATATTTATATATATATATATATATATATATATATATATATATACACAGTATTTGCCTGGATTTCTCGATATCGTTCCAGTGACGAACAGGTACGGACCGCCAGTTTCTTAAGTCTTAATTAATGAAAAAATCCAAGAACGAAAGGTTACTGCTTCATTTTTTATTCAATTAGAATCACCAAAGTTAGTGCAGAAAAGTGTCCGCCCCGGACGCGTTTCGATCGCATAAGCGATCTTGATCACCTGACGCGCTGGTGATGGGTCTCCAGTTTTAAATAAAGTGCAACCAATGGCTTTTTGGAAACAATTAAGTAGACACTAACAACATATATTTAAAGGAACAGGTGCACATATTAAAAAACAAACTTTTTTGAAATGTTTCTTCATTTATGAGATAAAAGCGTGTAATGACTGTCCTATTGATTTAAGCATCATGTAACAAAAAATTGATGAATGATAATAGTATGTTTTGAGAATATAATTAAAAATATATATATATGACTGAAGAAGTGGATTTTTTATGCCTAGAACACCTCCAGTCGCTACGCCCAAGGAAACAATCAAACAAACAAGCAACAACAGAACCCATAAATGCAGGGAGAGACGGAGGGCGAGCAGAAGAAGAAATGAACAAAAGGCAGCAAAAACGACAACCGAAGAAATATTGGAGGAAATAACGCAAAATGAGCAAAGGGTAGCTGATAACAGAACAGTAATAAATCTGACGGACACAGTTCTAAACAAAGCTGAAGAACAAATATTAGCCTTAGGGCTTTCATATTGCCCTGAAAGTGCTTTCAATTATACAGCTACTCGAGTTGATGTTTACAAAAGTGTGAGAAAATTTAAATTACAAAAGTTCTTTAAACAACTAAATCTTGCAAAACCCAACATCTCGGACAAAAATAAAGAAAAAAAAGAAAAAATGGAACAAGCATACAAACATCCGAAGATGAAGCGACAGAAATGAATATGGATGAAACAGATGGGCATCTCATAAAACATTTGCAAGAACTGATAAATTAGAATGTAACAATGAGTCCAAATATTGAATTCACAGGATCACCAAGCACTATTTACAAACCAAGCAATACATCCTTCAAGCCTCCTTCCACCTTTAATCCCATATGTTAAAAGATACGATTGATGCGTTCCATGAACAAGTTGTGGGCGGCTTAAAAAATCTTAACCGCAAAATGCAAAGCACAAACAGAAACAAAAACAACAAATGGGAATCATAATATCATCAACTAATGACTAAACTAAAAAACAACAGTGAAATAGTCATTAGAAACGCTGATAAAGGTGGAAATGTAGTACTATGGAAAAGTGAGGACTACATTGAGGATGCTATGCTACAACTAAATGACAATACCTGCTATTGCCGCAACAACAAGCAAGCATTAAACATGGTTTATAGTACTTATAGGATGAATCTAGTGGCCTGGAAAAACGCTGGCTTAATATCCATGGATGAATATAAATATTTAAAAAACGACAACCCTGTTACACCAATATTATATTTCATCCCCAAAATTCATAAAGACGCAAATTAACCTCCAGGAAGGCCGATTAGCTCAGCCAGAAACAGGCTACTGGAGAGAACATCAATCTATATTGACTTCTTCCTACAGGAATATGTCCAACAATTGACATTTTACATACGAGATACAGGGGACATTTTAGCCAAAATGATCAAATTTAAATGGCAAGAAGATTATTATCTTATTACACTTGATGTTGCCTCACTATATACATCAATTCGACATAAGGATGGCCTAAGGGCATTGCAATTTTATTTGTCACGTAAAGGTATCAAGCATATAGAACATACCAACATGCTGATTAGTATGGTAGAATTTTTTTTTAAAGAACAACATTTTTATGTTTCAAAATTCACTATTCCAATAATCAAGGGGTGTAGCCATGGGAGCCAGCTGCTCCCCCAGTTACGCTTGCCTGCACATGGGCTGGTGGGAGGAGCTCGTTCTCATGAAGGAGCATACCGAATGCATGAAAAGGAATGTAAAGGTTTGGTGGAGGATCATCGATGACCTCTTTTTAGTGTGGCAGGCACTTAGACAGAGGCTGAAACATTTATGGATGAACTCAATAAGAACCAACTCAATTTACAATTTACCGCAACCATCAGCAAGACCACAGTGAATTTCTTAGACGTTGAGGTATATGTAAATAAGGACAAGCTTGAGACCAAACTCCACAGAAAACCGACAGTGGCCAATGCTATATTGCATGCAAGTAGCGCACACCCAGAGCATTTAATCCAAAGTATAGCCTACAGTGAATTGTTGCATTTAAAATGGATCTGCAGCAATGAAAAAGATCTTAAAATTGCACAGTTAGAATGTTTAACAAGATTTACAGAGAGAGGTTACAGTAAAAAAAATGTGAACACTGCCCTCATAAGAAGTAATCTAACATCTAGGGAGGCTCTCCTCACGAAACAGAAACCTGCAAGGGGAGAGACAGCAAATGACCCTGGACAGTTTAGATTTGTTTTGAAATACAACCAACAGGAAGGAGCAGTAAATAACATAATCAAAAGAAATTGGCATTTAATTTGAAAAGACCCCATAATTGTCAATTCAGTACCCAAAAAACCTGCAATAACATACAGCAGGGGTACATCAATGAAAGATGTTTTAGTAGAAAACGACCCAAGTAGCCCTCTAACGAAGAGTACATGGCTAAGTCAGAGACTAGGGTTCCACAAGTGCAAAACTTGTAAAGCATGCCAGCAATGAGTCACCACAACAAGTTACAGGACTCCATTTGGTGGGAAAGAGATACATATTGACAAAGCGTTGAACTGTAAAACAGATCATGTAGTCTATGTGCTGGAGTGCCCTTGCAACCTAAAATATATAGGAAGCACTATCCTGCAGGTTCAGAAAAGGGTGCTCCAGCACATAAGAGCTATCAAAAACAATGATCAGTCATACCCAGTGGCCCGCCATTTTTGAATCGCATGGGGGCAACCCTAAGGATTTAAAATACTTCCTCATAGATTCAATTCCACCGAACAAAAGGGGTGGTGATCGGGAAAAAGCACTTTGTAAACTCGAAATGCTATATATTTTAAATCTCGACACCAAACATCCAAAAGATTTGAATGCTACAGAGGAGTTGCATGCGAGCTTACTCAGTTAGAAAACAAGAATTAATCAGGGCACTTTGAGGTAACTAGTGAAAACAGCGACACATTTCCTCCATGAGAAAATTCCCCGTTCAAAGAGATCAATAGTTTAATTTTAACCGCCAACTCCATCCCTATTTTAACACTTAGCTTGATAAGCTTGCACATATGGCTTTAATTAATTAGCACAAGTCACTTTTTGACACATTATTTGCACATAGGATCACTTTATCATAAACAGGGAGGGTTATTACATGTTATTATACTCTACAGAAAGTCTGACAATATTGTAATAAGGTATGTGTACCTAGATTGAGTATAACAAACAGAATTTCCAACTTGTGAGTACTTATTAGCTTCTCAAAGTTGTACACAATGGTTTCCAAATGTAATACCAGGCAAAATCCAATGAAAAATGGTACATGGTAATGTTGCCTTGATCTATGGTTTTAATGGCAATGAAACAGGTGTGTTTTAAGTGCGATTCTAGCTATTGGTACCGTAACTTCACAAAAAACAATTCAGTATGCGAATGTCTGCTATTAATTATTCATTTATTTATTAATATTTATATATTTAACAAACAGCGTTCTTTATGTATTTATTTAATGATAAATGTATGCACACGTCGCAACTGAAACTGTTACAAACTTGCAACTGCTCACAATGTATGCCATACAATTGGAAAACACTCGACCGTTACAATTTCTATATCTATGATTAACCCTGTTGGTATAATGCACTGGTCACTTTAAGTAAATCACATTGCAAAAAGTTTGGGAAAAAATGGTATTTAAATAACAGGTCTAGCTAAATGCACGTCATGTGATTAAGTCCCCCGTGAGAGATGAAACGTGTCATGGCTACTGCGATCTGTTGGGAGCAGTAATAAAATAGCAAAGGAACGAATTCCTGTGATCCGTGTTCTTTCTTCCGCATGGAGGAGAAGGCGAAACGAGGAGTGTTTCTGGATATATATATATAATATACATATAGATATAGATATATATATATATATTACCTACTGGCGGTCGCCAGTAGGTAGTTATAGTTAGGACCACGTTTCCATAGGAAAACCTCAACATTCTATTTTGAATAACTTTGGCGCCGGTCGACGAATCCTCGCGAATTTCTCAAAATAGGTGGGGCGCTACGCTCCGCTCCTACCCTGAAAGTCTCGGGGGGATCCGTCAAGCGGGGGCTGAGATAAAAGGGGGGTCCCAAAACGCGTTTTTCCCATGCATTTTTCCATAGGACCTTTAGAACGAGCTACAGCCCGAACGGCTGAACAGAATTACTCGAAATTTGGCAGAGAGGTAGTCCCTAGGTCAAGGAAGTGCCTTTTGTAGGTTTGGTGTAAATCTGTTCAGTAGATTCTGAGAAAATAGCCTTTAAATCAATATATATATCTGAGCCCGCTTACGGTACGCTTACCGTACGCTTACGGTAAGCGCACGGTGGCGTGCGCGAGCGCGATTCTGATTGGCTCTTAGATCTCAGTAAACATTCGAATCGGCCGAAACCAGGAAGCGGCGGCCGCCATTTTCTGTGTTTCACTCTGTAAAAAAAAGAGTGAAATCAAGAAAAGGGGGCAATGAGGAGAGTTACAGACCCCCTAACATTTGTAAGGGGGTCAAAGAAGGACAGAAAAGTACAAAAAAAACATTTATTGATTTTAAAAAAAATCGCGGGGTACGCGTACGGTAAGCGTACGGTAAAAAAAAATAAAAAAAAAATAAATGAAAATCAGATTTAAGTGTTTAGATATTAGGGGGCTCTAAAAAGAGCCGTTGTGTTTATTAAGTGATTTTTTAGTGGTACCTACAAGTAAGTACCGATGCAGAGTCTAAGGTTCAAGAGGAAGACTCTGTTCCCTTCATCATTGAAGTGCACACCATCTCCTCTATAAATGTCTTGCATGTCATAACGCAAGTTGTTGTGGTAAATGGCACCCATACCATAGTCACGGAGGAAAGCAGAAACAGATTTGTTGACGTGCTTTCTTGCTTTGTCAATCTGCGGACAGAAATGATTGGACCAGTTCCATTTTTGCCTTTGGCATATGTTGGAAAACGCAAAGGCAGTTTTAGGGAAAAGTGTAAACAGTTGTGCAAAGGTGTCCTTCATAAGCATTTCCAGACCTACCCCAGTCAAAGTGCCTAGGTCATTGCCACCGCAGTGCACTATTATGAGGTCAGGGTGTTGGATTTGAATGAAGGATTTCACCAATGGCATCAATTGGTGCCACTTTAACCCTCTCTGACCAATCCATTTAATGTCTACATTTGGCAAAGCAAGGTCTCTCACCATATCTGTTTTCTCTGCAAACTTTTCACTCCAGAAGACATAGCTGTGCCCTACAATCCACACTGTGAACATCTTCAAAGGAGAACTGGATGCACTCAGGAGGTGTCTTTCAGTAGAATGGCAATATGAAAAGAAAGACAGTTTGGAAATGGAGGCATACATATTTTTTTCAAAACAAAAAGAACTGATTGGCTGTTTCATACCATTCTAGAATAAAAACTAGGCTGTATGTGAAAATTAATAGAAGCATGTTTTGTATTGGTACAAAAAAATGTGTAACCAAAGAACAGTACTATGGATTTGCTGTTAGGTTTGAAAAGTCAAGCACTCTTGCTCTGTGGAATTGAAACATTGTGTGTCGAACTTCTGACCTAACTGCACACAGCAGTGTTCCATGAGCTGTTGCTATGGTAGCAGGCAGAAGTCAAGTTGGGGGAAGGGTACTAGGCAGAAGTCAAGTTGGGGGAAGGGTACTTTTGGAAAAGGGTTGGTTTTCAACCAATAGAAATGTATGATTACATTTGAAAAAAAGGGGGAAGCACTGAGATTTGAAACTTACATGTATATGTGTGGAAAAATAGAGGGAAAGTTTGCCATTATCTGGTTCTGCTGAGAGGAGAGAGGTGAACACAACAGAGATCCTGGCTCTGATAATCTGCTGTTTGAGTGCCACATTTCTTTCACAACTAACTAATTTTAAAGGTGAGTTTACAGTTTGAGAGGGTATGTATGTGGTAACTTAAAAAATGAATAATAGAAATGGGAATTGTTTTTGTTGTAGTTACACATGGTGGTTTCATAATGTGTCAGTCTGTAAAAAGTGATTTACACTTGCCCCGAAAAAAAAAGAGCAGTAAGTGTGCTTTCAAAATGGCAAAGAAATTTCGTTTTGGGACTAATGTGAAAACATGACTCTGTGTGCATAGAAGAATTATAGGCAGAGATTTATTGCGTCTTGCTCTGGTGATTTCACAGTTGCATTAGATGGAAAGGGGGAGCGAATTTTTGGGGGAAGAAGCAGAGGCTTAGCACACACCCATGTGCTTGCCACGTATAGTCATGCACAGTATTTAGAAGCGAGTGGGGTTTTCAGGTTTAAGTCTGTAATGCAAATACATTCAGCATCACTAAGGCTGGTTGCCCTTGCTGGAGTGTAGGCAGTCACAGAGAATGCACATGGTGGTGGTCTGAAAAAAAAACAGCTTGGACATGTGCAATTAAATACATTTTAAAAAAAGGTTTCATATGGTGTCATAATGTGTCAGTCTGTAAAAGTGATTTACACTTGCCCCGAAAAAAAAAGAGCAGTAAGTGTGCTTTAAAAATGGCAAAGAAATTTCGTTTTGGGACTAATGTGAAAACATGACTCTGTGTGCATAGAGGAATTATAGGCCGAGATTTAATGTGTCTTGCTCTGGTGATTTCACAGTTGCATTAGATGGAAAGGGGGAGTGAATTTTTGGGGGAAGAAGCATAGTCTTAGCACACACCCATGTGCTTGCCATGTATAGTCATGCACAGTATTTAGAAGCGAGTGGGGTTTTCAGGTTTAAGTCTGTAATGCAAATACATTCAGCATCACTAAGGCTGGTTGCCCTTGCTGGAGTGTAGGCAGTCACAGAGAATGCACATGGTGGTGGTCTGAAAAAAAAACAGCTTGGACATATGCATTTAAATAAATCAAAAAAAGTGGTTTCATAATGTGTCAGTCTGTAAAAGTGATTTCCAATTGTAAAAAGTGATTTTCACTTGGCCCGAAAAAAAAAGAGCAGTAAGTGTGCTTTCAAATTGGCAAAGAAATTTCGTTTTGGGACTAATGTGAAAACTTGACTCTGTGTGCATAGAGGAATTATAGGCCGAGATTTAATGTGTCTTGCTCTGGTGATTTCACAGTTGCATTAGATGGAAAGGGGGAGTGAATTTTTGGGGGAAGAAGCATAGTCTTAGCACACACCCATGTGCTTGCCATGTATAGTCATGCACAGTATTTAGAAGCGAGTGGGGTTTTCAGGTTTAAGTCTGTAATGCAAATACATTCAGCATCACTAAGGCTGGTTGCCCTTGCTGGAGTGTAGGCAGTCACAGAGAATGCACATGGTGGTGGTCTGAAAAAAAACAGCTTGGACATGTGCATTTAAATAAATCAAAAAAAGTGGTTTCATAATGTGTCAGTCTGTAAAAGTGATTTCCAATTGTAAAAAGTGATTTTCACTTGGCCCGAAAAAAAAAGAGCAGTAAGTGTTTTGGGACTAATGTGAAATAAGGCAAAAATATTTTTTGGTAAAAAATGTAAATATGTGTACTGTATTATAAAATGTTTAAAAAATATTAATACTTTTTTCTTTTTTTCCAGATAGATATAGAAAATTTTCGAAAACTACAAACATTTTTAAAACTATTTTTTAAAAAAAGAAATGAATAAATATTTTTTCAGTGAGTATGGTAAGTCAATAATAATAATTGTAGTCTCTCAAGGACAATGTAATGTGAAAAATGTTTTTTAGTGTTTTTTTTAAAAAATAAAAAAAAGGTACGCGCACCATACGCGTACGGTAAAAAAAAATAAAAAAAAAGTTTTTAAAAACATGTAAAAATAAGATGAAAGATAAGGTTGGCTCTTAAAAGAACCGTTGTGTTCATGCAGGGACAGAGGAAAGGAAGCATGGGAAAATCATTCAAAGCTACAAATGTGCTGATCTATTTTGTTGTTCACTAGGGAAACACTGGTCTCCCTATGGCAAATTAGACCTTTACAAAATGTGCAATGAATATCAACCTTCCGAAATCGAAGGTTCATTTCCAGAGGGCCAGCAAAAGGAGATTCTCCCCCCACAGATGAAGGGCTCACCTGACCTGCAGAAGAAGGAGTAAGCCCTGCAGATGATGGTCCAGGCTGAGCTGCTGTGGATGTACTGGCTCGTCTTTCTGAAGAGTTACCTCCAAAAAGATGACCATGTGTCCTTCCGTGTACATCCTGGAGGTGCCTCTTCATGGTGTGATTCCCAAAGGAATACTTCCTGTCAGGATTACCTCTAGAAAGTACACGCTTACACAGACAGCAAGTAACTAAGGGTGCATTCACCTTTTGCTGGCCTTCTGGAAAAGTAAAATAATCCCAAACATAAGAAGGCTTTTGTTTCCTCGATCTCTGCCTCAAGACAGTGCTGCTGGTGCTAGCCTCACTCTCAGAAGAGCTCTGCTGTTCTGCCATCGTATCCCAAAGACAAACCAGCTCCTTCTCCCAAGGGATCACAAGCAGAAATGAGGGGAATGGGTGTGGTGTAGGAGAGTTCTAGAACTGAAAGTAGTTTCAACCAATCAAAAGTTGTGTTTCAAGATCACATGACCTACCGTACGCTTACGGTACGCTTACGGTACGCTTACGGCAAAAAGTACGCATGCGCGTAAAAAAGACACGCGCTTCCGCGCATGCGCATAACAGTCACTCCCCGGCACTTCCGCGTAACGTGCGCGTGTGGCGTAAGCGCGCACGCGTCCCACGCGCAGTTCGCGCGGCTACGCAAAGTGCGTAACTATACGCAAGCAGCGTAGATAGATTACGGACGTTGCGTAAACCGTACGCTTACCGTGAGCTTACGGTACGCGTACTATAAAAAAATAAAAAAAAATAAAAAAAACTGGAAATAAATTTTACATGTTTATTTTAAAAAATATATTAAAAAAAAAATATTTAAGGTTTTTAAAAATTTAAGCATACTCTTTATAAAAGGTAAGAAAAATAAATTAAAAATATGTTTGAAAAAAAAGAAGAATAAAAAAAAAATTAGCATTTAAAAAACCTTGCAAATTCAATGAAAAAACCATGGGTTTCACACACGTTATAGTTAGGAATTAGCATTTAAAAAACCTTAGAAATTCAGTGAAAAAACCATAGGTTTCACACATGTTATAGTTAGCTGGACATTTTACTCGTAAAAAACCAATGAAATTGCCCCGTTATAGTTAGTTCAGCTAACTATAACTCGCGCGCCCGCAATGCACTGCTGATGACGTCACATATTACATCACTCATGACATGGTCAGTGACATCACTCATGACATCACTGATGACATCTCAAATGACATCACTGATGACATCACTGATGACATCATCCTTGTGATAGAGTGGCAGACCTCCTCTCACCCTAATATAACCTTTGATACACACATTCAAAAATAGAGACTAAAATTTTCAAAACAATGGACATACCAATACCAGTTACAACAACCTCTTCAGTAATTCTAAGATCCACATACACATCCACTCATTCACCAACAGTCCTATACAGTCACTCATACATGTACTCACTCATCATATGTACTCATACACCTATACATCCTGTTACACAATGCCACTCATCCATAGAGGTACTCACACACATAGTCACTCATGCTAATAAAGAATCAAACATACATTTACTTGCATATACAGTTATACACACACCACCACACTTACTTCTACGGAAACTTACACATACTTAGTCTTTTAAACAATCACTTATAGAAACACATACTTATTCATTTAGGAACTCTTTCAATCTCTCACTCTCACATATACTCACTTATATACACCAATAGTCACATATACTAGTTTAAAACATATGTAGTTATTCATAAAGACACTATTGAGACAGTCATTCACTCACTAACACACCCATACACACACTCATCCACCCATACAGTCCTGCACACATACTGTGTTCAACACATACAAACAGTGAGTCAATCATTCATGCACCTATGCACTACATAATACCCCCACCGAACCATGCAGACACTCAGACTGATACTCAAAAAACAAACTAATAATCTATATAGACACCCATGTAGCTACTCACCAACCCATGCAGCCACTTATACACAAAGTGAGAGACTGATACAGATATTTACATATTTAAACATTACTCACTAAGCCATGTATTCACTATGATATACTTAATCAGTCAGTTACACAATCAATTTTTCAAAAACAAATTATCCATTTAGACACTTATATACCCATTTATTCTTCCATCGACCTTGAGATATACATATATAAAACATATTTAATTTTCAGAAAAACACACATTCACTGGATGATGTCATCAGTGATGTCATTTGAGATGTCATCAGTGATGTCATGAGTGATGTCACTGACCATGTCATGAGTGATGTAATATGTGACGTCATCAGCAGTGCATTGCGGGCGCGCGAGTTATAGTTAGCTGAACTAACTATAACGGGGGAATTTCTATGGTTTTTTACGAGTAAAATGTCCAGCTAACTATAACATGTGTGAAACCTATGGTTTTTTCACTGAATATATATATATATATATATATATATATATATATATATATATATATAAATATATATATATATATATATTACCTACTGGCAGTCGCCAGTAGGTAGTTATAGTTAGGACCTATTTTCCATAGGAAATCTACAACATTCTATTTGGAATAACGTTGGCGCCGATTGACGAATCTTTGCAAAATTTTCAGAATGTTTGGCCAGCTACGGTCTGCTCCT
Organism: Triturus cristatus; assembly: GCF_964204655.1. Taxonomy (NCBI): domain Eukaryota; kingdom Metazoa; phylum Chordata; class Amphibia; order Caudata; family Salamandridae; genus Triturus; species Triturus cristatus. The sequence goes on from NC_140581.1 coordinate 714,087,871, forward strand.
ATCCTGAAAATTTCACGGTGATTCGTCAAGTGGGGGCCGATAAAAAAGGGGGGTCCCAAAACGCGTTTTTCCCATGCATTTTCCCATAGGACCTGTTGACGCAGCTACAGCTCGAACTGCTGAATGGAATTACACCAAATTTGGCAAAGAGGTAGTCCTCAGTTCAGACTCGGGCCTTTTGCTTAAATGGTGTAAATCCGTTCAGTAGTTCCTGGGAAAATTAGAGATTTTATGGGCGGAGCCTAACCACACAGCTCATCGTGAGATCTGATGGGCTGTCAGTACTTCATCCAAGAAGTGTTGGCAGCCGTCTTGGGACCAATATACATTAAAAAGCAGTTAATAGAAGGTTTTAAGACTTTAGTTACATTATAAATCATTTGCTGATGATACCATACTCATTTTAGGAATTGTGGTGTGTTCTAAGGTGATTTTACCTTGTGAAAAAGCCTTCTGCTGTGATATCTTGAATCATGTTTGAGAGAAAACTTTTTTCTCATGCTTTTCCCACAGAGGTTTGGAAGGTGATCTATAAGCTAAACTGAGAGCATATTTTCTGTAAATTCACATTATCTTTCTCAGTCATGTGAGAATGAAGTCTGACATTCTCAGTAAAACATGTACATCCAACAAGGGCAGAGACTGTCCGTTGATTCCTTTGTGTTCTACTGCAGCTTCCCAGAGTGTTCTAAAGAACAACTAGAGCGCTAACAGTCCTACTTATGACAAACCTATTGCACACCTGAAGCCATCTTAATTGGAATAAAGTGGTAACTCTTAAAACATTTAATTTAAAAAGGAACAAAATGAGGGGGTTTATTTTGCCATAGAAAGTATAAATAGTGCTGCAGAAAAAGAAATTAGGGCACATTTTGAGTGACTTCTCAAATCCTCTTCTATTTCATTAAATAATTCTGACATGCAGACTGAAACATGCACTTTGAATACCAGCAGCAGACTTTCCTGGTGAGCAGTAGCTTTACTACAGGGATCTAATGAGCAACTAGAGTGCTAACATTCAGAATTCATGGCAAATGTGTGACACATCTGAATGCCTTCTTGATGGAACCAAAGTAAAAAACTGAAAGTATTTCCTACTGAGGAGACTGCAGTAAATGAGGAAATTAGAAAACTTCATAACAAGTAAATCTCTCAAGATGGCCACCAGAGACAAAGGAGCCCAAATGTAGCCCAAATATCACCCAGATGTAGCCCAAGTATAGCCCAATGACAGAATGTCCCAGGGTGTTCTAACAAACAACTAGAGCGCTAACAGTCTTACTTATGACAAAAGTATGGCACACCTGAAGCCATCTTGATTGGAATAAAGTGGTAACACTTAAAACATTTAATTTACAAAGGAACAAAATGAGGGGGTTCATTTGCCATAGAAATTATGATTAGTGCTGCAGAAGGAAAAATTAGGGCACATTTTGACTTCTCAAATCCTCTTCTATTTCATAAAAAACTTCTGACATGCAGACTGAAACATGCACTTTGAATACCAGCAGCAGACTTCCCTGGTGAGCAGTAGCTTTACTACAGTGATCTAATGAGCAACTAGAGTGCTAACATTCAGAATTTATGGCAAATGTGTGACACATCTGAATGCCTTCTTGATGGAACCAAAATAAAAAACTGAAAGTATTTCCTACTGAGGAGACTGCAGTAAATGAGGAAATTAGGAAACTTCATAACAAATAAATCTCCCAAAATGGCCACCAAAGACAAAAGAGCCCAAAAGTAGGCCAAATATCCCCCAGATGTAGCCCAAGTATAGCCCAATGACAGAATGTCCCAGAGTGTTCTTAAGAACAACTAGAGCGCTTACTGTCTTACTTTTGACAAAAGTATGGCACACCTGAAGCCATCTTGATTGGAATAAACTGGTAACACTTAAAACATTTAATTTAAAAAGGAACACAATGAGGGGGTTCATTTTGCCATAGAAATTATGATTAGTGCTGAAGAAAGAAAAATTAGGGCACTTTTTGAGTGACTTTTCAAATCCTCTTCTATTTCATTAAAAAATTCTGAGATGCAGACTGAAACATGCACTTTTAATACCAGCAGTAGACTTCCGTGGTGAGCAGTAGCTTTACTACAGTGATCTAATGAGCAGCTAGAGTGCTAACATTCAGAATGTATGGCAAATGTGTGGCATATCTGAATACCTTCTTGATGGAATCAAAGTAAAAAACTGAAAGCATTTCCTACTGAGGAGACTGCAGTAAATGAGGAAATTAGGAAACTTCATAACAAATAAATCTCCCAAGATGGCCACCAGAGACAAAAGAGCCCAAATGCAGCACAAATATCACCCAGATGTAGCCCACATGTAGCCCAATGACAGAAGTGTGCAAAACACTTATTTTTTGTGTATTTGTAGTTTTGTATAGTGCAGACGTGTCAGGTATTGGAGTGCTTTACTTGAGCATTGGTTACATCCCACAAGATCAAATTCATTTTGGTTGTAGACATGGGCAGATTAAGTGATTTGACCACAATCACAGAATGTTGAGCTGAAGCAGAAACTCCAACCTGGTTCCCCAGTTGCAAAGTCTGCAGCTCTGGAAGTAACACCACATCCTCTCCCCTAGGTGCAACATTTAATCAAGTGGTCAACTGGATAAAAAACATAAAGATTGCAAATAATTTAAAAGTTCTTTGTCGCTATTTGAAAACTCAGAAAATATGTCCTCATTTTAGTTTTTTAGAGCACTAACCATAATTGTGATGCAAATAAGACCCTCTGATATATGTAATTTCTAATGGAAATGCTCTAGGTATTACAGTTTTGATTACATCAAGATGACGTCAGGCGTTCCACACTTTTGTAATAAATATAGAATGTTAGCAATCTAGTTGTTTATTGGGATACTGTTGAGAGGCAGAGGCCAGGGGCACGGACTCTGAAAATTGAAGGCAGGTAGGAGAGTGCAGAGGCAACAATTTGACCACACTGAGCAGGCAGGAAGGGCAGTGGCAGCACAACAGACTATGGAGGGCAGTGGAAAGGGGGGCAGGGGCAACAAACCAACAATACAGGACTGGCAAGAGAGTCTGTGGCAATATAATGGACCATTGAGGGCAGAAGGAAGAGGCAGTGGTAGTACAACCATACATGCCAACAGACCCGTTTCAGCCAGGAAATGTCAAATGTTTTTAAGCTCAAATGGGCTTTATTTGATCTGTTTCCTGTCTACAATCTCCTCTTTTTCAATGTAACTCAAAGGGGAAGATCAATACCCCAGTTTTTTTTCCAAAATCTCCCTCTTACGAAGTTCAAAATGTTCGCATGTATGGTCCTTTGGATCATGGTAGGCGGGAGGAATTAGGGTAGGGACATGGACTTGGATAACAGAGGACAGAAGGGACATGGAGAGGTGCACCAAACTGACCTTACAGGGCAGGCATCAGGGTTTGCAGCAGCACAATACACCACACAGGGGATGTGGGCCGGGAGTGCAGCACAACAATCCATAGAAAGCAATAGGGAGGGGACAGGACCATGCACATGGACAACAGACAACAGAGGGGAAAGAGGCAATGGTAGCAAATGGACCATAATGGAGAGACAGGAGAGAAAGCTGCAGCATAACAGACCATAAAGAGCAGGAGGGACGGATCAGGGGCATTACAATGGAACAGACAAGCCAGGAGGGAGGGAATAGGGGTCTGCACATGGAAACAGAGGGCTGGGGGCAAGGGGGCAGGGCAGGAGCAGCAAGATAACCATGGAGGTCAGGCAGGATGGGCACTAGAAACAAGACACACCATGGAGAGCAACAATGAGACTATGATGGCATACACACAGATCATGAAGGGAAGGTGGGAGGGGGTCAGGGGCAGCTAGATGACCACACAGGGAACGTGGGAGGGGCCATGGCAGCACAGAAGACCATGCATGGCAAGCGGGAGGGTTAGTGACAGCACAATGGCTATGATGCCCAAGAAGGAGGGAGCAGGGGCATGCACAAAGGACCATGGAGGATAGAAGGGAGAGTCAGGAAGTGGGTACAGACAAGAGAGTTCAGGGGAAGGGGCCTCACAACAGACCGCGCGGGGCAGGCAGGAGGAGCAATTGCCGCACAACAGACATGGGAGGGCAGAAGGGTGTGGAAGTAAAATGGACCATGGAGGACAGGAGGAAGGGGATAGGGGCATGGCATGTGGACAGGCAGGGTGGAGGTGGCAGGGACAGGTTACAGGCATCTGACAATGCTAGGCAGGTGGGAGGGGAGTGGCAGCTCAACAGAACACTCAGAGTAGATAGGAGTGGCTGGTCCATGGAACATGGTGGGCAAAGAGAATGGAGCAGGGGCATGCACAAAGACATCGGAGGGCAGTGGGAAGGAGAATAGGGGCAGCAAGCTAAGCACAGGGGCTTAGCAGGAGGTCAATGATGGGCCATAGAATTGGGCAATGGAGGGCAGGAGGAGTGGACTGGTACATCATGCTAAATGGAGGGCAGTGGCAGCACATCAGACCATGCATGGCAGGAGGGAGGAGGCTAGTCCATGGATTCAGACAACAGAGGATAGGGAGGAGGTGGATGGGGCAGCAAGCTAACTGTTCAGAGAAGGTGGGTATTAGGAACTTTATGGGTTTTTAAATGTGTGTCTGTGCGAACTACTTAAAATATGAACAAGTATGCAGCATAATCTCACTTTTATTCAGGAAGAAGAGTACTCCGGGCTCACTTGGCAAAAACACCCCCTGACCCTCCACCCCCCATCGCAAAATGTAATGCCCGTGAAAAGGTTAGGTGGACGCAGTGTTATATAGAACACAGTCCTGAGAGCACGAAGGAAAATGAAAACTAGATATAGTATATGGTATAAACTATGCACCAAAAAGTGTGATATAAGATGAACCGGGGCGTGAAATATAATATGCAATACATTGTGCGCAATGACAGATTCATTGGAGAGCGCGAGATAGCACAGGCACTTGCGTGTGCTATGCGATATGTGCCTTGGAGTGTAATATGCACAGGGCAGTGTTGTGTAACCTAACTAGTCCATAAAGTTGTAATATAAAATATGTGCTGGGGAGTGTAACATTGCATATGCACTGTGACAAAGATATGGATCCCAGATTGTAATATGTATGGCATAGCGCTGTGCGTTATAACATAGGCATCGAGGAAGGCACGTTAGATGGGGCAATATAACCTGTGCGAAGGCAAGTGTGGCATGACATATTCACAGGGTGGTGTTACAGTGCACATGGGCTAGAGAGTGTCATAGCATACGCACTAGCTGGTGGAATACAACACAGAGCTTGTGTGGCACTCGGCAGGCACTGGTGGGTGTAACAGAGCATTGGGCTCAGCCAGGAGCACGCTGTGACTCTCAAGTGAGGTTTGTCTCCTTTCCAGAGAGTAAAATAAAAAGTATTACACATCCGGCGGTGGATGTGTGTTTTATTAACCGTGAGGGGGTTTCTTGCATAGTTTGGTCAAATTTTTGTCGAATCCCATTTGAATGGCTTGGTGTGCATGTGTATTAAATGTGCCCGTCAATAGCTACCCATGTTTGTATAAATAAACAACAAGGGTGTCTACTTGGAGTGTACCCACCGGATTTTTTTTTAAAAAGGCCATGACCCGGGGGTTGGGGTCCCCGTGGCTGATTAAGGCCTTGGGAGGGCCAAATTTATTTTTTTCAACAAAAAGAATTACGGTGCAGGCCCTGGGGGATGGGGTCCCCAGGGCCAATAAATTATAAAAAGAAGGGGGGGCCACACAGCCCTCCTTCTTAAAAAAATAAAATAAATAAAAGACCGGCATCGCGCCGGAGGCCACACCCCCTCCTTGCAGCACTCTGCAAACGCGCCCCCTGGCCAGTTGTAAGTTGGGTAATTAATTCCCCTTCAATACTGAGGGTCCCTGAGGGCCAACTAGCCCAACAGGTATCTCCAGTATGCGCCAGGGAGCTGCGTTGAAGACAGGTGTTCTGAGGCCATGCCCCTTTTTACACCTCTATGCAACGCAGCTCTGTAGCGCTTACTGGAGGTACCTAGTGGGCTAGTTTGACCCTAGGGACCCTTAGGATTCAAGAAGACTTAATCTCTCAACTTAGAACGGCCACAGGGTGCGTTTACACAGTGGTGAAGGGAGGGGGCGGGGCCTGAGGTGACGTGTGCAAACACGCCCTGTGGCACGTTTTAAGTTGGGGAAATAATTCCCTTTCAATCCTGAGGGACCCTGGGGGCCAACTAGCCTACCAGGTGCTTCCAGTAAGCGCCATTGCTCTGCGTTGCAGAGAGGTGGTGCAGGCCGTGCCCCTTTTTACACCTCTCTCCAATTGCGCTTACTGGACGTACCTAGTAGGCTATTTTGCTCCTAGGGACCCTCAGGATTCAAGGGGACTTAATCTCCCAACTTAAAAGATGGCCACAGGGCTTGTTTACACAGTGGGGAAGGGAGGGGACGGGGCCTGAGATGACGTGTGCAAACACGCCCTATGGTAATTTCCCTTCAATCCTGAGGGCCCCTGGGGGCTAACTAGCCCACCAGGTGCTTCCAGTAAGCGCCACTGAGCTGCGTTGCAGAGAGGTGGTCCAGGCCGTGCCACTTTTTACACCTCTCTGCAACGCAGCTCTGTGGTACTTACTGGAGGTACCTAGTGGGCTAGTTGGACCCTAGGGACCCTCAGGATTCAAATTAACTTAATCTCCCAACTAAAAATGGCCACAGGGCGCGTTTACACAGTGGTGAAGGGAGGGGACGGGGCCTGAGTTAACATGTGCAAACAAGCCCTGTGGCGCATTTTAAGTTGGGGAAATAATTCCCCTTCAATCCTGAAGGACCCTGGTGGCCAACTAGCCCACTAGGTGCCGCCAGTAAGCGCCACTGTGCTGCGTTGCAGAGAGGTGGTCTAGGCCGTGCCCCTTTTTACATCTCTCTGCAACGCAGCTCTGTGGCACTTACTGGAGGTACCTAGTGGTCTAGTTGGACCCTAGGGACCCTAAGGATTCAAGGGGAATTAATCTCCCAACTTAAAATGGCCACAGGGTGTGTTTACACAGTGGGAAAGGGAGGGGACGAGGCCTGAGGTGATGTGTGTAAACACGCCCTGTAGCTCGTTTTCATAGGTAGTTTTAATCCCCTGACCTATTATATACTAGGGGCTTACAGAGGAGGTCATGCTAATCACAGGGGGACCCCAACGCATAGTGTTCCCTAGTGTATGTAGGTGTTTTCACTGTATTCTGAGTGTCTTTTAAAATAGCACTGGCTCTAGGACTGGTTAGTCAGACTTAGTTACCACCAGTATCAGTCTGAAAAAGTTGAGGGTACAGGATGAATTTGCAACAATGCTTCTTTCTGCTCTTCTGTTTGTTCTTTCTGCACGTTATCCTTCTTCCTGCACTTTTATTCGTCTTTGAGGACTTCTGTTGCTTCTTTCTGCATTTCTTTTTTTTCTTTCTGTGCGTTTTTTCTTCTTTCTTCACATGTCCCATCTCTGTAGGCATAGTTAGAAATTAGCATTTAAAAAACCTTTGAAATTCACTGAAGAAAACCATAGGTTTCAGGCACGTTATAGTTAGGCATTAGCATTTAAAAAACCTTAGAAATTCACTGAAGAAACCATAGGTTTCAGGGGCGTTATAGTTAGCTGGACTTTTCACTCATACAAAACCATTGAAATTCCCCTGTTATAGTTAGTTCAGCTAACTATAACTTGCGCGCCCGCAATGCACTGCTGATGACATCACATATTACATCACTCATGACATGGTCAGTGACATCACTCATGACATCTCAAATGACATCACTGATGACATCACTGATGACATCATCCTTGTGATAGAGTGTCAGACCTCCTCTCCCCCTAATATAACCTTTGATACACACATTCAAAAATAGAAACTAAAATTTTCAAAACAATGAACATACCAATACCAGTTACAACAACCTATTCAGTAATTCTAAGATCCACATACACATCCACTCTTTCACCATCAGTCCTATACAGTCACTCATACATGTACTCACTCATCATATGTACTCATACACCTATACATCCTGTTACACAACGCCACTCATCCATAGAGTTACTCACACACATAGTCACTCGTGCTAACAAAGAATCAAACATCCATTTACTTGCATATACAGTTATACACACACCACCACACTTACTTCTACAGAAACTTACACATACTTAGTCTTTTAAACAATCACTTATAGAAACACTTACTTATTCATACAGGAACTCTTTCAATCTCTCACTCTCACATATACTCACTTATATACACTAATAGTCACATATACTAGTTTAATTCATATGTAGTTACTCATAAAGACACTATTGAGACAGTCATTCACTCACTAACACACCCGTGCACACACTCATCCACCCATACAGTCCTGCACACATGCTGTCTACAACACATACAAACAGTGAGTCACTCATTCATGCACCTATGCACTACGTAATACCCCCCACCGAACCATACAGACACTCAGACACTCATACTGATACTCAAAAAAACAACTAATAACCTATATAGACACTCATGTAGCTACTCACCAACCTATGCAGCCACTTATACACAAAGTGAGAGACTGATACAGATATTTACATATTGAAACATTACTCACTAAGCCAGGTATTCACTAAGATACACTTAATCAGTCAGTTATGCAATCAATTTTTCAAAAACAAATCATCCATTTAGACACTTATATACCCATTTATTCTTCCATCGACGTTGAGATATACATATATAAAACATATGTAATTTTCTGAAAAACACACATTCACTGGATGATGTCATCAGTGATGTCATCAGTGATGTCATTTGAGATGTCATCAGTGATGTCATGAGTGATGTCACTGACCATGTCATGAGTGATGTAATATGTGACGTCATCAGCAGTGCATTGCGGGCGCGCGAGTTATAGTTAGCTGAACTAACTATAATGGGGAAATTTCAATGGTTTTGTACGAGTGAAAAGTCCAGCTAACTATAACGCCCCTGAAACCTATGGTTTTTTCAGTGAATATATATATATATATATATATATATATATATATATATATATATATATATATATATATATATATATATATATATATATATATATATATATATATATATATGTGAAGGAATATCCTGCCTTCCGCGAAGTACTTGGACAACTCTAAGTTCAACTCTATGCACCACCTACCTGGGAACTGCCTGATGCACCCTGGGAGTTGCAGTCCATACAATCAGGGATCTGTGACAGGTGAGCACAACACCTGAAGGGAGGAGCGGACTTTGCACCAATCGTAGTGCGGCAAGATACATTTAAGCACAGAGTGAAAAAGCCCCCTGTCACATCACGGCGCTGACGAAGGCCGAACCAGGCCGAAATGCATTCGCCATACAATTCAAATAAAGCAGCTTCCCTTGTTCCCCCATGTGGCCTCTGCTCTTTCTTTTGGGAGGAGTTCCTGTGGCGATGATATACGCATCAACCAGAGACGCGGTACAGAGGCTCCCGCTTCCCTTAGTGGCCTGGATGTTACTGGCTCATGCTTCGGCATAATTTTCTTCAAGTTATTGATTGATCCAGGCACACCTTCAGCGTTGGATGAAGACGCAGTGGTGCAGCGAGGATACTCACCTCGGTCAGGGCGAAATGCATCGGCATCTTGCCTCCGCCTACTCGAAATTCAACAAGAAGGCTGACGCGGTCGAAGGGGGCTCGAGGCGGCATCCTGTATTTTAATTAGCAGGGGACTATCATTACTGTGAAGGAATATCCTGCCTTCCGCGAAGTACTTGGACAACTCTAAGTTCAACTCTATGCACCACCTACCTGGGAACTGCCTGATGCACCCTGGGAGTCGCAGTCCATACAATCAGGGAACTGTGACAGGTGAGCACAACACCTGAAGGGAGGAGCGGACTTTGCACCAATCGTAGTGCGGCAAGATACATTTAAGCACAGAGTGAAAAAGCCCCCTGTCACATCACGGCGCTGACGAAGGCCGAACCAGGCCGAAATGCATTCGCCATACAATTCAAATAAAGCAGCTTCCCTTGTTCCCCGATGTGGCCTCTGCTCTTTCTTTTGGGAGGAGTTCCTGTGGCGATATATATATATATATATATATATATATATATATATATATATTATCTACTGGCGGTCGCCAGTAGATAGTTATAGTTAGGATCGTGTTTCCATAGGGAATCTCAAAATTCTATTTTGAATAACTTTGGCGCCGGTTGACGAATCCTCGCGAAATTTTCAAAACAAATGGGGCGCTCCGCTCAGCTCCTACCCTTAAAGTCTCGGGGTGATTCGTCAAGCGGGGGCCGAGAAAAAAGGGGGGTCCCAAAACGCGTTTTCCCCATGCATTTTTCCATAGGACCTTTAGTCGAAGGTACAGCCCGAACGGCTGAACAGAATTACTTGAAATTTGGCAGAAAGGTAGTCCTCAGTTCAGGGAAGTGCCTTTTGCAGGTCTGGTGTCAATCTGTTCAGTATTTCCTGAGAAAATAGCATTTAAAAGCATATAAATAGCTATACGCGCGCACCGTGCCCGCACTGTGCCGTGCGCAAGCGAAATTCTGATTGGTTGTTAGATGTCGGTAAACATTCGAATCGGTCGAAATCAGGAAGTGTCGGCCGCCATTTTGTCTCTCGCACTGAAAAGGAAAGGGGGAAAAAAGGTGGAAAACGTGAAAAGGGGGCAGGGAAGAGAGTTCCTGACCCCCTAGACTTTGTCAGGGGGTCACAGAAGAACCCCCAAGGGGCAAAAAAACATTGTATTTTTTCTTATAAAAATCGCGGGGTGCACGCACGGTGCGCCCAAAGCGCGCGCACGGTGCGCGCGGGGTGCGCCCAAAGCGCGCGCACGGTGCGCGCGCGGTGAAAATCCTTGAAAAAAAAAAAATTCATAAATACATAACTTACCATTTCAAAAAACGCACAAATTCACTTAAAAAACCATAGGTTTCACACACGTTATAGTTAGGAATTAGCATTTAAAAAACCTTGCAAATTCACTTAAAAAACATAGGTTTCACACAGGTTATAGTTAGGTGGATATTTCACTTGTAAAAAACCAATGAAATTCCCCCGTTATAGTTAGTTCAGATAACTATAACTCGCGCGACCGCCACTCTATCACAAGGATGATGTCATCAGTGATGTCATGAGTGATGCCACTGACCATGTCATGTGTGATGTAATATGTGACGTCATGAGCAGTGGATTGCGGGCGCGCAAGTTATACTTATCTGAACTAACTATAACGGGGGAATTTCATTGGTTTTTTACGAGTGAAATATCCACCTAACTATAACCCTCTGTGAAACCTATGGTTTTTTAAGTGAATATATATATATATATATATATAAATATATATATATATATATATATACCTTCAAGGTACATAGATGTGGAGTTAAGAATAGTAAATCTATACTTCCCTCTGAGCACTGACCTTTCCACATTTTGGCCCTCAATATTATCACCTAGCTATTAGTGTGCCACGACATTGTTGTCCCAGATATTCAAGAGCATATTTGTGAAGCAAACTGCAGAAAGCATTACAGCATTGCCTTCTGAAGGCTATAGAGACCAGAGACATTATCCTTGGATGCTGTCTTACTTCAGCATTTATTATGCTGAACGTCCTTAACTGATTCTTGAACCTTTGTTGATCCACTCCCCAGACTAATTCCCTAACCTTGACTTCTCCAGAAACACCCTCATTCAGCTTTTCTCTTTTGTGGCTACGTTTTGTGCATCTTTTTGTATCACTTTACAGACCAGGTCTGATCTTGACACAGAAATCTCCTGAATCTACAAAGGAGTCAATAGTAGCTTCTGGCCTATTTTTGCAAAAGTATTTCAAATCATGCTGCACCCAAGTAAGTAGTACTCTTTACAGTTACTTTCAGTAGATTTGTATGAGCTGTGGTGATTTGTCGTTGACATTCTGAAAAGGTCATGGATGCAGCGGTTTGTTACACTGAAAGAGAACATGTGTGCTGCTCTGCTTATGTTTCTTGCCTTACTTACACTTCATCGACATTTCCCTGGCTGGTATTCTCACACCAAAATACAGTACCATCGTAATGAGACCCTTCCTCCTGAGTCGACGATTCTTGATACGGGACCCTCGTTAGAAGTGCAGTGCCAATTAATTCACAAAAGTAGCGGATCTTCCTCCAGGGAATGCACTGACATTCTGAAATGGGTTCTTTAATCCAAGAGAATTATGGAATAAACTGTTCTTCCCTTAAAATGTTATTCTTTCCAAATTCTTCGTTGACTTGAAGGCGATTGGAATTTCTCAACGCTTGATATGGATAGGAAAAATACCTTACTTTGAGTAAAATGTACACCTATATTTGACTTTAAATACTGATTCAGCAAGGCGGACATACCCTGAAAGCTCATTCATCCAAGCCGTTATCAGTCACTGTTGTGTATTATCTCTCAGCTTGACAAAACGAATGTTAGCGCCAATTTCGAGCTGATAAACATACCGTGCTCTGGCTTGAATAATAAAATTAATCAATGAACGGGAGATGACAGTTGGAGGAGAGCACAGCAGTGTTTTCGGAGTGATTAGACACCGCTCTGCATTAACAGTGAGCAATTTAATAAGGATGTTGACAGCATATTCAGACACTGCTCTTAATGATGATAGATCGGGGTCTGATCGCTTAATTATCAGTGAAATGGGGTGTTTTTGAAAAACACAGACAGTGGCAACTAGGAGAAAATGAACATAATAAAGTCCCATCTGTTCAAAATATGTTTCCTGTGTAGGCTCTGTGGGGGGAGCTGGAGTCGATGCACCTCAGACACTAATCACCGCTTATATAATCTGTGGATTTACAAAAAAAGACAGCTTCTTTGGAGCCTAGGAAACTAATTTTTAATAAAACGTTTGATCCCCTGCTCCAACTTGTTTATCGAGTTACGTATACACTGTCCTTTACTAAAGTTTAATTGGTTGCAAATTCTCTATGAACTTTTAGTTTGTTGGAATTTATCTCACGTGTTGTAATCCTTTTGTATGACTCTGAGCGAGAATGTTTTAGCAACATTCATTCTACAGAGATGTAATCTTACTGACTAGAACATTAGAGTGGGGAGAATATTTTTATTAGAAATAGAATTAGAAAAGTGAGGTTTGTGGTTGTGAAAATAGTCAGATTGTAGAATGCTTCGCAGAGTGATGTTGTGCACGAAGGAGACAAAACCTGCAGGAGAAGTAAATATTTTCAGTAATTTATAAGTGTATAATACATCTCTATATACACAAAAGTATAGAATTGCGGGTGCACTCCATGCACTACGACTGTGCAAATTCTGCAGTTTTAAATATAGATGAGGAGTTTAATATTAGGTATTCTCATTCGGTGGATGACAAGAATAAAGTGGCTGGGGCGTCACCGCCGCTAAGACAGAGGAGCATTGCCCCACTGGTTTTCAGCACTGCAAAAAAAGGAAAAATAAAATGCTAATAACACTCTATTATTATTTTATTTTTACATGCTGAGGCAGTTTGGCGCGGCGGGTCATGGCTGGGCTGCTCAGAGAGCAGGGGGGTGGAGAGGTTGGCGCACTTTCTAAGTGCGCATGATGGTTTGGCCAGCAGTCTTGGGGCGGTAAAATAATCATGCGCACTAAGCATGTTCTCCACCGGGCCGTAATGCACAGCCTGGGTGGAGAACATGCACAGCCTCCCAGTCCCTGTCTGAGTGCGAACCACGGTGCTCAGACCACTCAGGGCGCTGCTGTCATGGTGACAGCAGCATCGTGTTTGGTTTAGGGGAGTCTGGGAGCCTGTGTGCTTCCGGTTCACACAGAAGCAGAGGACGGAGGAGAGGCGGCGGCCCTCCAGCTGGTGTCAGTGAGTAAGTGATCTTTTTCTTTTTTTTAACCCCCTCGGACAGTTTATCATATTCCAGATCAATGCCAGGCAAACAGAGAACTCTGTGCCTTCAGTGAAGCCCACTTTGTGCGGCTCGTTTGAAGGCATGAAGCTTTGCTGACTGGAGACCCCACTTTATACGCCTACTCAGCAAGTATTTTAAAATTCTTTTAAAGAAAGAATTTCGAAAAGCTTGAAGTTTTTTTCAAGTCATAGGTTTATGTCGGCAGAGGGAATGGAGAACCCAACTCTATATAAAGCATGGAAACCGTGAGTTTGGTGAGGCAGCAGCACTTACGATTTACAGTGGCACCAAACAACTAAAACGTTCACGTCAGTGGGCCGGCAATGTAGCAACAAAATGAAACAAAGAACATACAAAGTGCCTGCAAAGAGAAGAATGACATATAGGGATACTGTCACAAGGTAAGGCAATACACTGATGAAACAGAAAAATATAACGCAAGGTTTAAAAATAATTAATTAATAATTATTTCAGACATCAATGTGAAGGTAACTTGCGTACTTATCATAACTTGTTGGAATAATGTCCCACGCCAGTCTAGAACAGGAGATAAAAGAGTGCCATGATGCATTTATAAACTGTCACTAAAGGTAAGTATCAGGCATCATTAAAATAAAATAACTTCTTTGATCAAGCAGGGAAATAAAAATAGAGGGTATACAGGCAAAAGATCACACTCTTTAATACTGCAGTTAGAAAGTTGTTAGCAACTTATTGATTCTTGATTCTTGTCACAGGCTACCCATAACATGAACAGAGATTAGGAGGCCAAGCTTGAATCAACAAAGTGTGTACACATTCCATCCCAACCTTTAACAAGGTACTTAGTGCAGTGCCCATTTGGCTCATTTGGCCAATGCTGTTTTTTTAGAGAATTAATATAACCTAGAGGCCATCTTGCAGGCTAGTCAATCTGGATGCTTGCACCACAACCTGTAGTGAATACAAAACGTGTGGAGCAGTACACTACTAAAAATTACACTGTGAGTGCAAGATAGGCAGAATGTGCCACAGTAGGTCTGAGATTTGGACCACTTTGCAGGAACGCTGGGGATTCTACAAATATTTCACTTTGCAGCCAACAAACTCACTGGGCATCTGCTTGCAGTCCCCGCCACTATAAACCTCACCTCACAAGTGATCTGAGGGAAACAGCCTTTACAATGTGGCTGGAACCACACAATATCATTACCACTCAGCCATTACTTTGCATGCATCCAGTAGCGGTCCGTGGAGGGAGTTCAGTGGGGCAGTGAGGCGGGGCGGGGGAGGGGCAGGGTGGGGAAATGTAAACACCGGAATATGGATGAACGGAGGTAAGTACACATTTAAATAAATAAAACAAATTTAGTTGCGCGCGCTGCATCGCATGTTTTTACCATGCAAATATTTTGCAGGTAAGTGTACTACATAGATACATATATATGTGTGTCTGTATGTTAGGGCAAAGGAATTTAATGTGGGTGTGGGCTTTTCGGTGGCAAAGATATTTTTAGTGTTTAGGGTGGGTATGGGTTTTAGGGTGGCAAACGTATTTCTAGGGTTTAGGGTAGGTTTCGTTTTTTGAGTGGCAAGGGTATTTTTCGGGATTAGGGTGGGTATGGTTTTTAGGGTGGCAACAGATTTTTTTAGAGTTTAGGGTGTGTATGTTTTTTTTATGTCAAGGGTATTTTTGGGTTTAGGGAGGGTATGGGTTTTTCAGTGGTAAGTGTATTTTTAAGGTTTAGGGTGCATATGGGGTATTGGGTGGCAAAGGTATTTTTAGGGTTTAGGGTGGGTATGGGTTTTTTAGTTAGCAAGGGAATTTAAGGGCGACTTATACAGATTGAGAAAGGCAAGGTTTTGCTGAAACAAATGACAGTATGGGGCGAGAGCAATGGGAGTGGGCGGAGTCCTTTAGAGGAAAAATACTTATGAGAATGTAGAACAACAACAAAACAGAAATCAATATTTAAAAGCCAGCACTTAGCAGTAAACAATAATTAGAAAAAGGAAGTTCCCATATATATCACTGCAAGGACTGCATTTCCCAGAATGCTTTGAACTGGATTAAAAGGATGGCATTGGAAACTGCTGCGAGCAATTACCATTTGAAAAAGACGGCTCTGAAATAAAGCTGGGATTAAGCTGGTTTCATGAAAAAAAGTGGTTCTAATGGAACTCCATGGAGTGGGTCAACATTTCCTTTGCAAATTACACACACATATATATGTACAAGAAATAATCCCCAACCAAATCTGAACGCGTTTCGGCAGACAAGCTGCCTTTCTCAACCAGGTTGAGAAAGGCAGCTTGTCTGCCGAAACGCGTTCCTGTTTGTCCTTGGCCCGATGTAACCTGCGCAATAAACGAGAGAACCCCCATGAGACGAGTGCTTCCTCCTTAATCAGATTTGGTTGGGGATTATTTCTTGTACATTACATAGCGCTAGCGCTATTCTTAAAGCACCACCAGTGATTTGGTAGCACGCCAGCGTTGCCGCAATTTGGATTTTGGACACATATATATGTATGCATGTGTGTGTGTGTGCATCTGTATATATCTATATACATCTCCACATATATCTCTCTATATATATATCTCGCTCTATATATATATTATCTACTGGCGGTCGCCAGTAGATAGTTATAGTTAGGACCTATTTTCCATAGGAAATCCGCAACATTCTATTGGGAATATCTTTGGCGCCGATTGACGAATCTTCGCGAAATTTTCCAAACTTTTGGCCAGCTCCGCTCCGCTCCTACCCTGAAAGTTTTGCGGTTCATCCGTGAAGCGGGGGCCGAGAAAAAAGGGGGGTCCCAAAACACGTTTTCCCCATGCAATTTCCCATAGGATCTGTTGTCGCAGCTACATCCCGAACCGCTGAACGGAATGACACCAAATTTGGCAAAGAGGTAGTCCTCAGTTTGGACTTGTGCCTTTTGCATATTTGGTGTGAATCTGTTCAGTAGTTCCTGAGAAAATTTGAGTAAAAAAGTTAGTGATATCTATGGCCGCGGAAGATCCGCGGACCGTACCCGCACCGTAAGCGCACCCTCCCCGAACGGAGCGCGCACCCTCCCGATCGCGCGCTGAATGCTAATTGGCTGTCGAGCGTCTCTCTACATTCGAAACCAGGAACTGTTGGCGGCCATTTTCTGCCTCGGTAGAAGCGAGGCTGAAGATGGAAGGGAATAAGTGTGTAAACGATATAAAGGGGGCAGAGTGGAAATACTCTGACCCTCTAGATCTGCTTAGGGGGTCACAGAAGGACCCCCTGTGCCCCCCCTTTTTTTTTTTTTTTTTTAAAGTTGTGAAATGCGCGCTTTCTATCGCGTTGGATGCACGGATTCTCTCGCGGTGGGTTCGTGGATCCAAGGGGAAAAAAAATGAAATTGTTGGGAGATAAAGATTAAGCTTAAGTGTTTTGTTCTTGAGTGGCTCTAAAAAGAGCCGTTGTGTTCATTGAGAGTTTTTGGTACCTATAAATAAGTACCTATACAGAGTCTAAAGTTGTTGAGGAAGACTCTGTTTCCTTCATCAGCAAAGTGTACTCCATCTCTCCTATACATCTCTTGCATATGAAAGTGCAGATTGTTATTGTAAATGTACCCCATTCTGTAGTCTCGGAGAAAAGCAGAAAAAGATTTATTCACATGTTTCCTAGCTTTCTCAATCTGTGGACAAAAATGATCGGACCAGTTCCATTTCTGCCTTTGGCATATGTTAGAATACACAAAGGCAGTTTTAGGGAAAAGTGAAATCAGTTGTGCAAAGGTGTCCTTCATAAGCATTTCCAGACCTACCCCAGTCAAAGTGCCTAGGTCATTGCCACCACAGTGCACTATTATGAGGTCAGGGTGTTGGGTTTGCATGAAGGATTTCACCAATGGCATCAATTGGTGCCACTTTAACCCTCTCTGTCCAATCCATTTAATGTCTACATTTGGCAAACCTAGGTCTTTGTGAATGCCTTTGTTTTCTGCATACCTTTGGCTCCAGAAAATGTAGCTGTGTCCCACAATCCACACTGTAAGTATCTTGTAAGGAGGTCTGGATGCACTCAGATGGTCTCTGTAAATGAAATGGCAGTTTGGAAAGTAAGATATTTCTCAGATGGTGGCTAAGATGCAATTTTGAAAAAAGACAAGAAATCGTTGGTTGTTTAACAACCTTCTACACTGAAAGGTAGGGTGCATGTTTCTGTTTTTTAAACGCATGATTCTTATTGGTTAACAAAAAGTGCGTGAAAGGAACATTATATATGATAAGCTGATATGTTGAGAAGTCAAGCACACTTGCTGTTTTGATTAGCAACATTGTGTGTGCTGAACTTGTGACCTGTGTGCTCAGTACAGTGTTCCATGACCTGTTTCTATGGTAACGGGCAGAAGGCAGATTGGGGAAGGGTTGAAGTTTATGTCATTTGGAAAGGGTTGAAATGTTTAACCAATAGAAATGTGTTTGCTTTTGAATTTATGTGGGAAGGAATGTGATTTGATGTTTACACATATATGTGTGGAAAATGAGAGGGAAACTTTGCCATTCTTTGGTTCGGCTGACAGGTGCACAGTGCAGAGATTCTGTATAAGAAAATCTGGTGTGTGACTGATATCTGGTGTGTGACTGATATACTTCTTAATCTACAAAACATCTTGAAAGGTGAGTTATTTAATTGTGAGGGGATGTATGTAGACTATTTTTATTTTATCAGACTAATGTATTTTTTCTGCTAAAGTGTAGGGAGTATTTTTTTCTCTCTACAATCTTATTGACAGTGTGTGTATGTGGAAACCATTTTGTGATAAGGATTTGTGTTTTTTCATATGTTTGTAGACAGATAACTATGCAGTTCTAATATTTTGGTAGATTTAGAAACCACTTATTGTTTATGAATTTGTGAAATGAGTTATGTTTCTGCAGTAAAATGTAGTACTCCTTGTAGATGAAGAGATGTGTTTTGGTATAGTGCAAGGGATAGTGTTGTTTGTCTAGAATCACACAGAGAGCCTGTGCGCATTTGGGAACCACTGTGGAGAAGCGTTTGGTAACATCGTGCATTTGCTGACAGATAACTGTTTTGAAACCTGTCATGTTGTCAAGTTTTAGTAGCATTAGGAGACCATTATGGCTTATGCTTTCATTAAATGAGTTAGGTGTTGACAGTAAAGTGTAGTCGTGAAATATGTATATTGTGTGCAGTTCCCTTACCACTTCCAGTGTAGTGTATGAGTTTTGGTAAACTCCTAGGGATACTGGTGCTTGTCTAGAATCACACTGTGAGTCTTTGTGCATTTGGGAACCACTGTGAAAGAAGCGTTTGGTAACATCGTGTATTTGCTGAGAGAAAACTGTTTTGAAACTTGTCATGTTGTCAAGTTTTAGGACCATTAGAATCCAGTGTTTGCTTATGTGTTGATTAAATTAGTCAGGCGTTGGCATTAAAGTGCAGTCGTGAAATATGTAGATTGTGTGCAGTTCCCTTACCTCTTCCACTGTAGTGAATGAGTTTTGGTAAACTCCTAGGGATAGTGGTACTTGTCTAGAATCACACTGTGAGTCTTTGTGCATTTGGGAACCATTGTGAAAGAAGCGTTTGGTTAGATCGTGTATTTGCTGACAGAAAACTGTTTTAAAACTTGTCATGTTGTCAAGTTTTAGTAGCATTAGAAGCCAGTCTTTGCTTATGTGTTGATTAAATGAGTCAGGCATTGACACTAAAGTGCAGTCGTGAAATATGTAGATTGTGTGCAGTTCCCTTACCTCTTCCACTGTAGTGAATGAGTTTTGGTAAACTCCTAGGGATAGTGGTGCTTGTCTAGAATCACACTGTGAGTCTGTGTACATTTGGGAACCACTGTCAGAGAAGCGTTTGGTAACATCGTGCATTTGCTGACAGAAAACTGTTTTGAAACCTGTCATGTTGTCAAGTTTTAGTAGCATTAAAAGCCAGTCTTTGCTTATGTGTTGATTAAACGAGTCAGGCATTGACACTAAAGAGCAGTCGTGAAATATGTAGATTGTGTGCAGTTCCCTTATCACTTCCAGTGTAGTGAATGAGTTTTGGTAAACTCCTAGGGATAGTGTTGCTTGTCTAGAATCACACTGTGAGTCTGTGTGCATTTGGGAACCACTGTGAGAGAAGCGTTTGGTAACATCTTGTATTTGCTGACAGATAACTGTTTTAAAACCTGTCATGCTGTCAGGTTTTAGTAGCATTAGAAGGCAGTCTTTGCTTATGTGTTGATTAAATGAGTCAGGCATTGACACTAAAGTACAGTACCATGTAGTATTGTCTTTACTGCCCCAGAACTGAAAATTTAAAATGTTTACCCAGGCACTGTCCTAGAAGTAGTCTGATGATTTAGTCAGTTTCTAAGTACTTATGTTGTGAATCATTCATTACCAAATAGACTGCTTGAAATGTCTATGCAGTATGCATGTAGTTCTCTAACCACCTACACAGTTGTTTTTCACACCTTCAATTCTCTAGACAGTATCCATACACTTCCAAGAAACACCCTGTCACTCTCTTTCTAGTCTTCTAGTGACCTATTCAGCACCATGTAGTAATTCATTCACTGTGCCAAAACCCAAACATTTATAAATTCACCAAGACACTCTCTTTCCAGTACTCTAATGATTCAATTACTGTCTAAGTATTCATGCACTGAGCCAGGACTTAGCACATGGACTGCTTCAACCCCCAATGCACTATGCATGCAGTCTTTTAACCATCTAGAGATTTGTCTTTTATACTTTCAATTCCCTAGTCAATATCATATAGTCCAGCAAACGTCTTGTCACTCCCTTTGCAGTCTTTTAGTGACCTTTTTAGTACCAAGTACTAATTAATGCCCTGTGTGAAAAGTCTACCAGTTATAAATTCATCCAGGCAGTCTCCTTGCTGTAGTCTAATCATTCAGTCAGTACCCAAGTACTCATGCAGTGAGCCGGGCCTTAGCACATGGACTGCTTTAAATGCCTATCCACTATGCATTCAGTTCTCTAATCAGCTACACAGTTGTCTTTCGCAGCTTCAATTCCCCGGTTAGTATTCATACACTTCTAGCAAACACCCTGTTACCCTCCCAGTGTGTCTCTTTTTAGTACTGTAATCATTCAGTTAGTTAGCATGTAGTCTTTTAGTGAGGTAGGCTTTAGGGCATGAACTGCTTCAAAGTAGTATGCATTATGTATGTAGTGTTTTAATCATCCTCACACTTGTGGTTCAGGGCTATAGTTTTTTAGACTGTTTTTATATAAAATGTGTTTGAACAGTAATGGAATATTGTAAATTTGAAAGTTATTAATATACATTTATTTGTGACTCTTTTTTGCAGACGTTAAAATCGAGAAAGTATGCCAGAAAAAAAAAGAAAAAGAAAAGAACAGAGACAGGAGGATTATTTGAAGAAACATGAACCACAAGTATAGAATGAAAAAGATAATGTGACTAAAAGGAAAAAATCTTCTGGTAAGATCACGAAGCAATTTAATAAAAATGTTTGTAGGAGAAAACAGAATGTAGAGAATGCTGCTACTTCAAATAATTTTTTAAGTAAGGAAAAAAATCTAAATAAGAGGAAAAGTAAAAAAGCAAATGTTCAGTCAAAGGAGATAAAGTATGGTAAAAGAAGACAAAATCAGTATAAGGAATTACGCAAAAAAATATTTTACACGAGAGTAGTGCATAATTTGCTGAAAGATGTGATGAAATATAAAAAGAGAGCTTTATTTTATAAAAAGAAGAAGCATATTGAAAGCATTGTGGAAAAGGCTTTTGAAGTAAGAAGGAAACTGTTTATTTTAGTGTTAAACAGAATTCGATCACTAGATAAACCAATCCATGTAATGAAGGCCAAAAGTAGGAAGAAAAGAGTTATTAATAAAAAACAAAAAAATGTGATTTTTTTTGGGAGAATGGAAACACAGTTCTAGTTCAGAGCCTTTTTTAATGAGGAGAGTTATTCACTAAGTGAAAAATTATTGTATGCAGTTGACACCAGTGGTAGAGGTTATGAGGTTAGTGATGGTTGTCCAATGGAGAAAGAGAAAATGGTTGAAAGAAATGCAGAAGAAGTGATAGCTGATGAAGTTTTAGGGAGACGTGCTAAAAACCCTGTGTACACTTGGGATTGCAGTAGTGTTTGTAGTGTAAGACAGGAATCTATTGAAAAATTATGTAGTTTTTTACGAGTCTATACTAAAAAAAGTGTAAAACAAAAGATTAAGTTGTTGCAAGGACTAGACCCTTGCAGAGTGAGAAAACATACTGGTTTGCAAGGTCAGTCTCTGGCTTGTCTTTCTAGGAAAGTTTGTGAAAGTGTTTTTCACCATTTCAGAATGCTGGCAGTACATCATACTCAAATGCGGAAGTTAGTGAGAAGGTTTTATTATGCAAAATGTCCAGCACTAAAGTTAAGTGAGTTGAACAGTGCTCTTTTGCGTGGGTCAGTTTCAGATGTGAAGCAGGTCTGTGAGGATATTGAGTTTTGTTACTTTGGGCCTCAGCAAGAGAGTGAAGAAACTGACACATTACTAGAACAAAATGTTGAAGACAATGTAGAACCTGTAATTACAGAAAAATTTGAGGATGAAATCACAAAGTTGAAGGTGATTTCAGGTGAAAGACCAAATGTTTCTTGTATTTGTTGTCGGCGAAGTCACTATAAAAATCAGAGTAGGAGTGTCAATCTGTATTTAAAAAGTGAAATAGAAGATAATGATAAGTGGATGGAATTTGCAACTTATTTGTTGGTAGAGGATTGTTTTGATTTGGGATGTGAGCAGCATATTTGCAAATATTGTTATAAAAAATTAGATGAGAATAAAATGCCTGCTAGAGCTGTTCATAATAATCTAGATTTGGTTGCTATTCCTCCAGAGCTGATAGATTTAAATACGTATGAGTCTATTCTGATACAATGTGTTCACCCATTTCAGGCTATTGTTCGTATTGAGCCCAAAACAAGTAAATTACCTCCATCAGAGTTGCAAAGAGGATTGAAAGGAAGAGTTGTGTATTTACCATTAGATTTAAGGAAAAATGTTGAAACTATTGGTGTAGATCATGCAGAAAATGAGCCACTAGTCATTCTAGTTAATGGTGTTCCTACTAAGAATAAGAAAATCTGGCAAGAGTTAGTGGATGTTAGAAAAGTGCAAAAGGCATCATTGTATCTGATAAAAAATAATGAGTACTATAGAAATGTGTTTGTTGGAGAAGAAGAAATAGATTTAGCAGACGATAGTGAAACATTAAGTGGACAAATTGAAAAAGTGGACATGTCCAGATGTGAAGAGATCTATGAAAATTACAGTGTACATCCACTTCATTCCAAAGAGGTGATGGGAAATACAATTGAGTTGTTTCAAATGAAAAAAGCAACAGGAAGTCCCATGAGTGTATGGGAAGAGAGCTTGGAAGCTCATTGTTTCCCGCAGTTGTTTCCAACAGCAAAAGGTGGACGATATGATGAACGTCCTGTGCAGATTCCTGCATCTGAATATCGGACAACAATATTATATGCAGAAGATCCAAGATTTCGACAATGTATCCCTTATATGTTTCATCTTCTGTTTGAAAGTGACTTGTCTGGACTTTCATATGCAGTAAATCACATTTTAAAAACTGGAATGCATCTGCAAAATGTAACTGCAAAGGATTTTATGGATAAAGTGCATCAGAGAGATGATCATTTAGAATCTCAGTTGATTAATCTGATGGCATGACAACGTGGGACTAATGAATATTGGTACCGTCGACATGGAGAACTGAAATGCATGCTGCGAAACTTGGGAACTCCTACATGGTTTGTTACACTAAGCTGTGCTGAGTATGCTTGGGATGATTTACTTGAATTTCTTTGAGAGGCAAATTCCAATATAAATAATATTGAATACAAGACACCTGGAGAATTGTGCTCTTTGGATCCTGTCAATGTATGCAGATATTTCAATCATAGATTTGAAGCTATGATGTCTTTCATCTGCAATAAAAAGAATCCTCCTCTTGGAGAAGTTGTGGATTTCTTTTGGAGAAAGGAGTATCAAGCAAGAGGTGCTCCTCACATGCATATGTTGTTATGGGTCAAGGATGCCCCCAAATTTGGAACAGATTCAGATGAAAGTGTTTTGTCTTTCATTGAAGATTATGCTACATGTGCGGTACCAAATAGCAGAGAAGACAAAAACTTAAAAGAACAAGTCTTACGATTTCAACGCCATAGGTGTGGAAAATACTGTAGACGAAAGTACAAGTCAAAGGATAAGTTCTATTCCAAATGTCGTTTTGGATTTCCACGTCCTGTATTAGTGAAAGGAAGAGTGAACAGTTTCATGTCAGCTGTACGACATACCATCACAAGAAAGTCTCCGAAAAACACCTACAACTTAAGAAGAAGCGAAGAATCAAAATACACAAATGACTACAACCCAGTTATTTTATCCATGTGGAATGCTAACATGGATGTTCAGTATGTTGCAGACAATTCTATTGCTGTTGCTCGATATGTAACGTCTTACATTACTAAATCAGAGAAGACTGAATTGAAAGAAATGTGGGAAGAGATTTCTCACGAGAAGACTCTAAGTAAGAAATTATACAGTTTCAGTTTGAAAATGTTATCGCATCGTGAAATTGGAGCATAGGAATGTTCAGATCAGTTATCATCTGCAAGTCTATGTTCCAAAAGTAGAAGAATCATTTGGGTGAGTCTAGGTCTTGAAGGAATGCGAAATCGGGTACTGAAATCTGTTCAAGAAATTGAATATTTAGCAGAAAATGACCCTGAAAGTACAGATATTTTGAAAACCAATATGTTGGACACATACTATCCAAAGAGAAGTCATCATCTTGAGAACATGTGTCTCTATGAAGTGTTGCAAAACTACACTTTTAAACGGAATATTACAGAGAACATCAACGATGGAAAATATGGAGTGATTGGTTCTGAAGGATGTCTGGTGAAACAAAGGAAAGGAAATTTAATTAATCACAGAAAACTGAGTTGCGACACTGCTGACAAAAGGGAATTTTACTATTTAGCCCTTTTGCAAATGTTCAAACCATGGCGTTCTGAACTGGAATTACTTGGAGATTTTCCCAGCTATGAAGATTCATTTAATGGTTGTAAAGATAGCATACAATG
Source organism: Triturus cristatus (assembly GCF_964204655.1). Lineage (NCBI taxonomy): Eukaryota > Metazoa > Chordata > Amphibia > Caudata > Salamandridae > Triturus > Triturus cristatus. The sequence goes on from NC_140581.1 coordinate 714,112,932, forward strand.
CAGTGCTTTCACAAATTATGTGAAAATGTTGAATGACGAAATTGATCAAGAAGCTACAATTGCAGCTGAGATTGCTAGAGACAGTTCTCAAGACAGTCAAAGTTCTGCTGCACTGAGTCAAGATCCACTAGGACAACCAATTGTTAAAAATGAAGCAGCGATTGCCATTAATGAGGTGGAAACAGCAATGTATCAAGCACAAGAAGATGCAATACAGTTAGGAAACTTGGAAGAGCAACTAAATGTTGAACAGAAACAAATATATCAGCAAGTGAAAGAGCAGATTGACCATGGATTACTTCATGAAAAGAGAGTGTGCTCATGTACATCATTTCAACCTATCTGAATGTATGTGAGTGGTCAAGCTGGAACAGGAAAGAGTTTCTTAATTAAAGTAATTACAAGTTATCTTCAAAAAACAACTGAGTCGCATTTGTCTTGTGTTGTCACTGCTCCAACTGGGTTGGCAGCACATAACATTAAAGGAATTACTTTACATCGTTTACTAATGCTGCCAGTAGAGCATGAGAACAAATTGGAATACCACAAGCTATCTGGAGAAGCTTGGTGTGAAGTTTCAAGAGTGCTGAAGAAAATGAAACTTCTCATTATTGATGAGGTGAGCATGGTTTCAAACTTGATGCTTGCCTTTGTGCATTTAAGAATGCAGCAAATTCTTAAAACAGAGTATGACGTGTTATTTGGAGGAAAACACGTCATAGTTTTTGGAGATCTACTGCAACTGACACCGGTAAAAGGATAACCGGTATTTAAAACACTTGCCCATGAAGATACTAGAAAGTCTCTTGGCAGTGTTGGTAATGTGAACATTTGGACTAATTTTGAATACAAAGAACTGACAACAAATATGCGACAGGCAAATGATGCTGAATATGGAAGTATTCTTCAAGATATAAGAATTGGAATTCTTTCAAAAAAAGGGAAAGAAGCTTTAGAGAGTCGATTACTTTGCAATGTCTTTCCAAATGAAAATGCAGTTGCTGCAAAAGTGTACGTGGAAATTGCTAAAAATAAGTCAGTGATTTGCTTAATGCCGACACTGCGTGAGTGTTCAGTATATTCAACGAAGAATTATCAAAATTGGAAAATGAAGAAATTGTCAAAATGGAAGCCATTGATAAAATACTACATGAAGGAATCACTATTATTTTAACGGGTAAGTTGACATCAAAACTAGATTGTTTAGAAAAAAAAATATCTAAAACTGCTGGTTTGGAAAAGACACTATGGTGCCGATTAGGATCCTGGAAAAATGTTCCCCGTACGACTCGTATCCGGTCTTTTTACCGTACGAATCGTACAAGTGCCGTACAAACTGCCAAGTACGATTCGCATGGGAAAAACTCCATACGAATCGCATTGGGAATAATTCCCCACACGTCCTCGGGTCAGAAAATGTGTCCGACACGTCCCCGGACGATTTACCGTACAAGCGTGAAAAGTGAAGTCTGACCGCGCAAGTACGATCCATCCCGTGCGTCCGATGTCACAACCGTATGGAAAAAACACCGTCCGCACCGAACTCCCATAGCTACCATGGAGACATGTGCCCACATACGTGCCGAACACCCCCCCCAGCCCCCGTATGTACGCGCCGAACCACCCCCCCAGCCCCCGTATGTACGCGCCGAACCCCCGTGTATGTAGACCCGTGTACGTACGAGTCGAACCCCCCGTGTATGTACACCCGTGTACGTACGAGTCGAACCCCCCGTGTATGTACACCCGTGTACGTACGAGTCGTACCCCCACCCGTGTATGTACGGTGCAAACCCCCAGCGTGTATGCTCCAAATTTAGGTCAATATCCTGTATTTGAAAAGCGTGTGATTGGTCGAAAAAGAAGGTTAGAGAATATCTGTTCTGAAGGTATCAAGAAAAGAAAAGAACAAGATAATGTTGTGATTGCAGGTAAAAAGAAATTGGACACTGTTGAAGAGATTGTTGGTTATCATTTTGAAAATAGTTCTGGTGTCAACTGCTATGCTAATGTAGTGGTCAATGTTGTTTTTTATCTGGAAGGTTTGCAAGCACAAATTATGCAGAATTGGCAAAAAAGATTTTGTTTTCTGTTGCATTCTGTTTATGAAAAATTGACAACAGATAGAAGTAAAATACAATCTGTTTCAGATGTTCGTAATCTTTTGAATGTGTGTTCTGGTTCTACACAATTTACACAAAATATCCAACAAGATGCTCAGGAATTTGTAATGTATATGCTTACAATTTTTGAAAATGAAGGTGTAGAAATAGAAAATATTTTTGGCCTTTCCTACAAATGGGAACATTATTGCGAAAATTGCATGTATACATGTAGCACCAATGTAGACACTTAGAGATTTCTGTATTTAACATTGCCAGACTGTAAATCAGTGGCTTTCAATAAATTAGTGAAAGGTGCAATTCAAAACATGGAGTGTAGCCAATGTAAATCAGAAATGTTATCCACATTATTGTTAAAAAAATATGGAAAATACATAATTTTAATGATGCAACGTTGTACAGCTGATGGAAGAAAATTGGATACTTTAATAAAACAATTTGTAGCAGCACAAATATCAATATCAGGAAGGACTTTTGTAGCAATTGCAATAATTTTCCATGATGGTCCTTCCACCACAGCTGGACATTACACTGCCTATCTAAAATTTGACAAAGGCTGGACACTTTGTAATGATGCCCAGTTGGTTTTCAAACAACGTTTGCCTAGGGAATTACAAAATTCCTACCTAATATTTTTGAAGCCAAAGTTTTAGGAAGCTAATTCACTCTCTGAGGAATTTATTATTAGAATTTAATAGAACTACCATTGGACAGTTTACATATAGAAGAAGTGCAAAAATTCCATTTGGCCTCAAGGAAAGGTATATTTTTGAATTATGGACTTTTTGGTGGTCATTTATTAGGTGATTATTTTAATGTGGCAACATTTACAGTTTTTATAAGTTAAAGTTATAAAATGTTGTAATCTGTAATCATTTCATATATGTATGAGTTGTATTTTCTGGTATTTTACTGAGAATAGCATGTTGGGTTTTTTTTAACAATCTTTCTGATTGTTTTTTTTTTGCCCGCTGTTAAGTGATGAGTACCATTGAAATCACTATTTCGAGTGAAATTCAATATATTCTGAGAACAGCAAAAAAGGCAAACAAATTACTTTGTGGAAATTATGTTGTGTTGTAAAAAATGTATTATTATATGTTATAATTTTTATTTTATTTTCTTTCACAGATCCAAATTTTAAAATGAGCAATTTTTAAGAATTTAGATTGGAATGAAAAATAGGCAAAAATGAATAACATTTTTATTCCTATTACTGTGAAGGTAAGTTCAACTAAGTCTCAAGATGCAGAATGAAGAGGCCTGCAAGAATCTGCAAAGTTGAAACATGTTTCTAAAAACACTTTGTTTATGTAGTTTTGAAATCTGACCATAATCAGATATCAAGTGACCTGCAAAAAAAGAGATTTTAGGGGTTCATAATATTTCATCTTTTTAGCTGTTGAAGGACCGCAATCATTTCAATCATTCTACTTTGAACTTCTTTGCAGTCAAAATTCTGTGCTTACCTTCTATCATTCGCAAGGAAATTTAAAAATCGGAAATATGTCACTTTTTGTAACATAGTTATTGTGTAAGATACTCTTTCATATTTTCAAAGAGAGGACAAGGCACTTTGTGCACTTTTTATACTCCATGAAAATATAACCTCATCATGCAGACCACTTTCGGTTGAAAGGGTGTTCTGTAAGTGTTGTTGTGCATGATTGCACTTAATACTCATAGAACAAGACACATGTCTAGATTTATTAGAAATCGTAAATCTCGATATGTGTGTGAATGGTGCACCATTCTACAATTTGTGTAGGAAAGCACAACAAAGAGAATTGTTTTAATTTCTCCACATTTTTATATCTTCAATGCATGCTGAAATGTTCAGCATACATTGAAGGAGAAAAATGCATTTTCTCATTGTTTTTGTACAGGAAGGTGTGTCTTCCTGTAGAAAAACAAACAGCACATGACACAGATATCCTTGCACTATTGTGCAAGGGTGCCTGTGTCACCACATGGCTGCAGTTTAAGCAGCCGTGCAGAGAGAAGCATAAATTTGCAACATATTTATGTACATATGTTGCATCCCTCTGCTTCGGAAGTACTACAGCACACTACAATTAAAGAGGTTACTGTGTGATGCTGCAGCACTTACTTATAGTTCTGCACTTATACATTCACCATACGCTACTAATGCATTCATTCAGTAAATTACGTACTACACATACATTCATCTAAACTTTCACACACTAACAAAGAAATGTAGCTCTTTTTTTAAACCAGGAAAGTTAGTTCTTACAAGAACTTTTTTTTTCTTCTTTCTTCTTTTATAATTTTTTGGGGGGTTTCTGAACAATTTTGTGATTTTTTTGGTTTTTCTGGAAAAAAAACCAAAAAAAAAACCAGGAGAAACCAAACAATGAACTTCAGGGAACAGTAAAAAAAAACCTAGCAAATATGACTTTCCTGCCGGCGGCAGATCAGATCAATCGACTGCTCACCGTAGCACAAAGTCTTATTGCACTTAGTGCAGAGCACTTTTAAAAATTTAAATTGAGGACGGATGTCCCAGGATTGGTCTGATGGATGCACTCTTGTCGTGCTCGGCTGTGATGAGGTGGATGGCGCAGGAGCAGGAGTGTCTCTCATCCATCGGCACTCTTCACGTGCAAGATTGTTTGGATGAAGGCTCTTCATGTGCTTCCTCATACTTGCCGTGCCACAAGAGTATTTCTTGTTAGGATCCCCTCTCGATAAGACTCTTTTGCAAATCTTACATGTGACCCAGGTGGCATTGGTCTTATTCTGACCTTCGGGAAAAGTAAAAAATTTCCACACCACTGAAGCAAAACGTTTTTTGTGTGGTTCCTCCGGCAAAAATTCATCCTCAGAGGTTTGAGGTGATGCAGGTGATGCCTGCTGACCTGAAGCCATTTTTGGTTGCAAAAAGTTAGAGCTAAGTGTATACTTAGTCTAAAAAAATCTTCTTCTCTCCAAAGAGATGGTTCTCCAAAGAAGCTCAAAGAAGAATGATTGAAATGGGTGGGGTCTTTCAGTAGTTAGAACAGGAAGTGTAATGAACCAATCAAATCTCTTTTTTTGCAGGTCACATGGGATCCGCACACCGTGCGCTTACGCAGCACGCACCCAGCGCGCATCCGCGAAATTGAATTTAAAAGGAATATAGGATTAGATGTAAAAACATATTAGTTTTAAGACTAGTTTAGAGTCTGTCTTCAATTAATATTCACATGCAATACATAGATATGTTTCTTTAAATGTTAAATACTTCGCGGGATCCGCGCACCTACCGCGTCATAGATGCATCGAACGTGTCGCGTATAGGCTGGGAGTCATAGCAATCGCGCACTAAACACGTACCCAACGCATACCATGCGCAGATGCTATCGTGTACGGATCGTGAACGGTGCGCTTAGGGTGCGCGGATCCAAAAACATTGAAAAAATATATATCTAAAATAAAGTTTTGTACATATAGTTAAAAAAATATTTTGAAAAATATAAAAAAATATGTTTGAAGAACCCATTAAGTTCAAATAATATTTTTTAATTTTTAAAAGAATTAATTGGAAAAATATGTTTAAAAATGGTGATAAAAAAGTATTTTAAAAAATAAATAATTAATGAAATTGACACACTGAATTTGAAAAATATAGAAATCCAATGAAAATCATTAAACATGATATATTTAGAGATAAGTTATAGATAGGAATTAGCATTTAAAAAACCTTTGAAATTCACTGAAAAAACCATAGGTTCCATGCACGTTATAGTTAGGAATTGGCATTTAAAAATCATTTGAAATTCACTGAAAAAAACATAGGTTTCATGCATGTTATAGTTAGGAATTGGCATTTAAAAAACCTTAGAAATTCACTGAAAAAACCATAGGTTTCAGGGGCGTTATAGTTAGCTGGACATTTTACTCATACAAAACCAGAGAAATTCCCCCGTTATAGTTAGTTCAGCTAACTATAACTCGCGCCCCCGCAATGCACTGCTGATGACGTCACATATTACATCACTCATGACATGGTCAGTGACATCACTGATGACATCACTGATGACATCTCAAATGACATCACTGATGACATCACTGATGATATCATCTATGTGATAAATTAGTACACACCCTAATATAACTTTTGATACACCAACTCAAAATTTCAGACAGCCATTTTGAAAACCATAGATACTCCAATACCAATAACTACATACCCACTCATTGACTCTTAGGTCTACATGTACCTCCACTCACTCACCTGTACAGTCACTCATACTTACAGTCACTCCGTACAAGACTATCATATGCATTTATACACATATATAGACACTCACACACTGCCAATCATCCATTGAGGTACTGACACACCTAGTCAGTTGTGCAAATAATTAAACACAGTCCAATTGACTCACCTATACAGTTAAACACACTCAAGTTCACTTACTCATAAAAATACTAAAAAAATTTGACACTCTTATTCAATTACTAGTACAAGCACACACTCATCCATACAGCCAGTCCCGCAATCACACACTCTCACATATAGATAGTTATTTACTCTTATACACATATACACTGTGTTTCACATATGTAGTCACTGTCACATGTACAACTGAGATATACATTCAATCACTAACACACCCTTACATACACTCACCCAACCATACAGTCCATCACAGTTGCACTCTTAAAACCATGCACCCACAGAATCACCCACTCACACATCTATGCACAGAGTCACAAACACCCCACCCACACATACACTCAGGCACCCATACAGATACTCAGACAACCAATCAATAACCCATAGAGACACTCATATTGCTAGTCACAAAACCATGCAGCCGCTTATACACCATCAGACAGACAGATACAGACATTCACACAGTTTAGTCACTAGTCTGCAGTAAGATACATTTAATGACTCACTTATAGAGTCAGTTACGCACCTAGAAAATCACCCATTCACACACTTGTACACCCACTTATTCTTCAACAGGCCTTTCCCTATATATATTAAACATATTAAAACTGTTCAGAAACACATACTCAATGGATGACGTCATCAGTGTTGTCATCAGTGATGTCATTTGAAATGTCATCAGTGATGTCATCAGTGATGTCACTGACCATGTCATGAGTGATGTAATATGTGACGTCATCAGCAGTGCATTGCGGGGGCGCGAGATATAGTTAGCTGAACTAACTATAACAGGGGAATTTCTAGGGTTTTGTACAAGGGAAATGTCCAGCTAACTATAACGCCCCTGAAACCTATGGTTTTTTCAGTGAATTTCTAAGGTTTTTTAGATGCCAATTCCTAACTATAACATGCATGAAACCTAGGTTTTTTTCAGTGAATTTCAAAGGTTTTTTAAATGCCAATTCCTAACTATAACGCCCCTGACACCTTTGCTTTTTTCAGTGAAAATATATATATATATATATATATATATATATATATATTACCTACTGGCGGTCGCCAGTAGGTAGTTATAGTTAGGACCCTGTTTCCATAGGAAATCCGCAACATTCTATTTTGAATAACTTTGGCGCCGGTCGACGAATCCTCGCGAATTTCTCAAAATAGGTGGGGCGCTACGCTACGCTCCTACCCTGAAAGTCTCGGGGGGATTCGTCAAGCGGGGGCTGAGATAAAAGGGGGGTCCCAAAATGCGTTTTTCCCATGCATTTTTCCATAGGACCTTTAGACAGGGCTACAGCCCGAACGGCTGAACAGAATTACTAGAAATTTGGCAGAGAGGTAGTCCTCAGGTCAAGGAAGTGCCTTTTGTAGGTTTGGTGTAAATCTGTTCAGTAGATTCTGAGAAAATAGCCTTTAAATCAATATATATATCTGAGCCAGCTTACGGTACGCTTACCGTAAGCTTACCGTACGCGTACGGTGGCGTGCGCGAGCGCGATTCTGATTGGCTGTTAGATCTTAGTAAACATTCGAATCGGCCGAAACCAGGAAGCGGCGGCCGCCATTTTCTCTCTCGCACTCTGAGGGGGGGGCTGTAAACAAAGGCAAAAAACATATAAAGGGGCTGTTTAGACAGCGCCGATGCACATAGCATGTTAGTTGAGTCCTCAAAGATCCCCCAAGGCCAAAAACGGTAAATTGTTATTTTTTGAAAATTTCACCGATTACGCTTACCGTACGCGTACGGTGCGCTTACGCTAAAAATTTTAATAAAAAAAAAAAAACACTCTCTGTGCATGGCATATTATTGTCATCACTTACAAATTAAATTTAACAGATTACCTATCACAAGGAAGCGCATAATATGTCCTCCATGTGCGCACGGTGCGTAACGTGGGCACGCGGTGCGCGTAGCGCACTGCGTGCCCACCTTGCGTGTACGGCACTAACTGCGTAAAGTGGGCGCGCGGTGCGCAAAGCGCACCGCGCGCACGGAACAAACTGCGTTAAGTGGGCGTGCACGCCACGAATGGCGTAAAGTAACTTAGCATTTAAAAAACCGTACAAATTCACTGAAAAAACCATAGGTTTCACACACGTTATAGTTAGGAATTAGCATTTAAAAAACCTTGCTAATTCAATGAAAAAACCATAGGTTTCACACATGTTATAGTTAGCTGGAAATTTTACTGATAAAAAACCAATGAAATTCCGCCGTTATAGTTACTGTAGGCAACTATAACTCACGCGACCGTAATCCTCTGGTGATGACATATGTGTCTTTATGAAAAAAAAAAAATTGTAAAATATGTATAGCTAAAATTTAATGGAAGAAGACATGGGCAAATAAGTGTCTAAATACAGTATTAGCATCAGCAGAGGATTGCGGTCGCGTGAGTTATAGTTGCCTACAGTAACTATAACGGGGGAATTTCATTGGTTTTTTATCAGTAAAATTTCCAGCTAACTATAACATGTGTGAAACCTATGGTTTTTTCATTGAATTTGCAAGGTTTTTTAAATGCTAATTCCTAACTATAACGTGTGTGAAACCTATGGTTTTTTCAGTGAATATATATATATATGTATATGTATATATACATACACAGATCAGAGCGCAGCGTTTGGGGTTTCACAAATTCACCCTGGTGCAAGAAGTAGATTGCTTGCGCCAGGATCGAAGGCAAACACTAAGCCCCCGTGTTCAAAGTGTAAACAACGGCAAAAATGCAACAGCAAACGATGGGAGAAACGGAAACGAGCCAATGAACGCAAACACAAAGCAGACCAAGAGAGTAAGGAAACAATGGAGGCGCAAATAATGCCCTATGATTCAGAATTTGATTCACAAACTATCATAAATCTTACCAACAACACTCTCTCAAAGAAAGAGATGGAAATATTCTCATTAGGACTTTTATTCAGCCCCAAAGGTGATTTCAATTATGCGCAAACACGTGTTGATGTCTATAAATACATGCGTAAATTGAAATTGAGCAAATTCCATCTGCTTCAAAGCCAACACAAGACTAAAACAAATACAACTAGTACGACCACCAGCGCTTCCATTCTCACAGCTGGGGATATGGAACTCCTCTAGAATCTTCACCAAATTATACCAAGAACAGCTATCGCAACTTCAAGCTTCAAACCTAAGTCCACTTTCTGCCCAGTCATGCTGAGAGACAACATAGATGTTTTTCATGACAAATTAACACTTGAATTGAAAAAAATTACATCACAAACTACGAGCAGTAAAAAAGCGCTATACAAGCAGAGACAGTTTGTATTATCAGCTGATGATTAAATTACAAAACAACAATAATGTAATCATCAGGCAATCTGATAAGGGCGGAAAAATTGTGCTTTGGTCAAGAGAGCTCTACATGGAGGAAGCCATGAGCCAACTTAATGATAGAGACTGTTAAAGACGTGGCACGATGTTGGAAGTAAAAACAGCATGGAACATTGTGTATTCAAGTTTGTTGGCATGGAAAAGTGCGGGCTTGCTAACATCTGATGAATTCAGATATTTAAAGAATGACCACCCTGTGATGCCTGTGGTTTACTTTATCCCAAAGATTCATAAAGACAAGAGCAAACCACCGGGCAGACCCATTATATCAACACGTAACAGTATCATGGAAAACATGAGCAAATATGTAGATTGTTATCTGCAAGAGTTTGTGAGGAGTCTACCTTCCTTTATTTTGGACACAGGTGACTTACTGAGGAAACTGGACAATATTGATTGGGATCCTAATGACTTACTCATTTCCTTAGATGTTACGTCATTATATACCAGCATTCATCACAGGGATGGCCTGAAAGCTGTTGAACATTTTTTAAACACCAGACCAATTTGCTTCTACAAACATAACAAAATGATACTAACTATGATTGCTATGTGCCTGGAAAATAACTTTTTCTTATTTCAGAACCAGGTATTTCAGCAGGTTTGGGGCGTGGCTATGGGGGCCTGTTTTTCCCCCAGCTATGCTTGCTTGCACATGGGATTGTGGGAAGAACAGGTCCTCATGACTGTCTCCAAGGATGTTTTGTCCAACAACATTTTAAGGTGGTTCAGATATATAGATGATCTGCTGATAATATGGAGAGGCACAGAGGAGGCAGCCCTTCATTTTATTGAGCAAATCAATGACAACAATCTGAATCTCAAATTCTCTGGTCAGATTAGTAAAGTATCAATTTGTTTCCTGGATGTCGAGATCTATGTTCACAATGATCAGCTCTGTACCAGGCTCCATCGAAAATCCACTGCCAGTAACACCTTACTGCATGCAACCAGTCACCATCCTGCTCACCTAATCTGCAGCATTCCGTATGGAGAAATGCTCCGGATAAGGAGGATATGTAATCTTGACTTAGATTGCCTGGCAGCACAGAATGAATGCAAGAACAGATTCCTTAGGAGAGGTTATCCCATTGATATAATTGACAAAGCCATGACACGAGCAAATGCACTTGGTAGAATGCAGGCACTGATAGGAAAAACTGGCAGGATTGCAAATCAGGTACCTGAGAGTAAAGAACCTCCAAGACTAATACTCATCTACAACACCCAAAATAAAATAATTCGCAGAATGGTCAACAGGAACTGGGCATTGGTAAAAAATGACCCAGTACTAGGTGATGTAGTAACCAAGTCCCCCAACACAACGTTTAGAAAATCACGATAGATGATGGACATGCTGGTAAAAAGTAGCCCTGAAGTGAGGACTCCTGTTAATTGGCTTGGTGCCAGTAAGGGTTTTATCAAATGTGCCGTTTGTAAGGCCTGTAAACATGGTATCAACAAAACTGAGTATTTAGCTCCTTTCAGCAGTAAACCTGTTCAAATCACCCAAAATCTGACATGCAAAACTGAGTTTGCCGTTTATGTGCTGGAGTGTCCCTGTAGCCTGCGATACGTAGGTAGCACTAAGCTACAGGTCCACAAGCAGATACTCCAGCACATAAGGGCAATCAACAATGGTGATAGCACTTACCCGGTTGCCAGACATTTCGATGAAAAACATTCCAAAAAGTCTATGGATCTTAAATATTTTTTTGGGGACTCGGTCCTTCCATTGAGAAGAGGAGGTGATCGTGAAGCATTGCTTCGCAAACTGGAGACAAATTACATTCTGGAGTTAGACTCTAAGACTCCCAATGGTTTAAACTCCAGTGAAGATTTTTTCACATATCTATGAAGTTAGTGGTCTGTTCAAACTGTCTCAATAATCGTCGCTGCCTTGTTATGAATTGGTTTTAACTAAGTTTGGTTTTTATGATTTTGCACGATTTTGCACATGTGAATCCCATGGGTTCATTAGGTGATATTGTATTTGCACTTGCACTTTATTTCAGACATACAGTGATCATTACTTGCACCCACTTGGGCAATATCATGAATCATGTGTGAATTGTCTAAATTGGGCAAGACGATGTACGCACACCAGGATCAAGTAGGATGAGTAATATGCTTTTAATGTGATAAAAAAGAATTTACATTGGTTTTACTTCTTTCTGAAAGCAAATTTTTACCATCTTATCTGAAACATTTTATTCTAACATCGAGTATTTGCATTTTTATATTTATATATTCAATATTTATTTATTTATTTATATTTATTGGATTGCAAATTGCTCATTTTGCACACATCATGTATTGTGATTGTTTACATCAGAATGCATTACCATCAACAGCTACTAAGCAGAGTGATGAAAGTATTTCCACTATGTCTATCATCTTATTATCACTACTTGCTGTGTTGTCACTTTAAAAAGGTTATGTCTGCCCCCTTAATGTGTCATGTGATCAAGGCCCCACGAGGGCTGAAACGCATTATGGCTGGGTGCAAGGGTTCAAAATAAATTAATTGCACCATACCTGGGTTCGCTGTGTCTTTGTTCAGAAAAGAGAACGATAAAGAGACATTTCATCAATATATATATACATATATATATATATATTGGTGAGGACCGTTGTGCTTATTACTCTTTGTTGTGAGCATCTCCCCCAACCCCGTGAGTAAGTTTACATCGGACTGTTCAGGCAACTGGAGATTTCTCCAGCAGGATGCCTCGCCCTGAGGGTTAATGATCAATTCCCCGAAATAATTTTGCGACCTCTCAGCGCCTTCCACGCTAACAGAGCTCCAGACTTTTCCCCATATTCGAATTGTTGAATGCGACCCATTACCCATCTCTCTAGGCATTTTGCCTCTAACTTGATCTTCTAATTTAATATGCTTGTTCCAGCTGTGTCATTACAGTCTGGGTAGACCGTGTTGTTTGTTGTAATTTAACCACTAAAATCCCTACTTTATCCTCCAAATTCCTTCATTCAGCTCTATCCAGCTTGTTCTTATGGGTAACCTGGCTTTGCAGCACTCCTCGTATATATTTTTTTATTTTACAGAGTTTTATATAGCGCGAACTTGAGCCGAAGGTATTGGGTATCAGAGCGCTTTACATAGCACCAGTTGCGTTACATCAGGACACATTCATTTTTTATTTTTGTTAGGCACGGGGAGATTAAGTGATTTTCCCAGAATCACAGGATGTTCAGCGTTGTTGCCGGGACTCGAACCCAGTTCCCCAGATTCGAGGTCGACAACCCTAGCTGTTAGGCCAACTCCTCTTCCCAAGGAGATGAAGGCATCCCAAATTACTCCAATTGGAGCTGAGTTTACATTATCCAGAAAGAACTCCTTGCTCTTACCCCTCGTTAACATTACACACACCGCAGCGTGATCTGAGATATGCCCCGGCAGAATATTTACCTCTTTAGGTCTCCCAGCCAAAACTCTGTCCACTAAAAGGTAATCTAGCCTTGAGAAATTATTGTATTTTTTACTGTGAAAGGTATGTTCCTGCTTTTGCCCCCTTAAATACCTCCATGTGTCGACCAAACCCATTTCCTAGAGCATATGTTTCATAGCCTGCCTAGTCCTAGGTGCTTGGGTCTGGCCTCCCGTCCTACTAGTGGATCTGTCTAAAATTGGGTCTAATAGTGTTTTGAAATAGCCCCCAATAATTATGGGGTGGTAATCCCCGCAAGTGTCAGTTGTAAATCTATGATATGCACATAGATCAAAAGGGTTTCGTCCTGAAAAGGCAAATTCAGGAGTTAAAGCTATCTTTGATTGGGACTATTGATCTGGCAAATGTGCGTAAGGTCCCTTTGGTAGTTATTACCATCGATGCTGTCAAGGCATTCGATAGTGTTAGTTGGGCATTCCTCTGTTCAGTTTTGGAATCAATGGGCTTTGGCACAGGCTGTATTACGGCATTAAAACATTTTTATGAACGTCCTACTGCTAAAATTCTTTTAAATGGCTCCCTGACAACCAGCTTTAATATCCTTAGAGGTACGAGGTAGGGTTGCCCCCTGTCCCACCTTCTTTTTCGAAGTTTATATCGAACCTTTGGTGCACCTATTGAGAAAAGACAAACAGCAAAATAGCACTATATGCGGGTGATCTGATAATATGCACATCAGATCCAGCCCAAACATTGCCAAGGGTGGAGCAGTTAACAAAAGAATTTGGGGACGTATCAGGATATTATGTGTATATCTCCAAGACAGAGCCAATGAGTTGGAATTTGGAGGGTTGGGGAGGAAGAGTGTGTGCTGAGATAAATTATCTAGGGGTTATCGTAGCTAACAAAATAGACGAGATCCCTTTGCAAAATTTAAAGAGGGTGGCCAAGGAGGTTGATCAGTCATTATCTAGGTGGAAGAACCTTCCATAAACTATCTATGGGAGGGTACATTTAGTAAAAATGTCTATTCTGCCAAAGCTGACATATCTATTTAAATGTATCCCACTGTAATTCCCTAAGGAAATAATTAATAAAATACAAGGGAAAATAACTAGTTTTAGTGGGGCCTCCCGTAGAACACGACTTGCTTGGAAAAAAACCAAGGCACCGCTCTGCCAGACTTGAATCTTTACTGTATGGAATTTCAATTTAAAAACCTCTGAATGCTTATAGGTGAGCCCGATTCTTCTACTTGGGGATATTTTATTAGAGGAAATGACCAAGGAATAGGGGACAACAGCCTTTTTATATAAGTTCGGGGCCCAAAAATACTTCACGAAAGTGAGGTTGAAGGTGCTAAAAACAGCCTTAACACTACGGAGTGTAGTGAGGAAAATGATGATAATAGGGTACTATTGGGTTTTTGCACCGATCTGGGATTCCCCAGGGACAACACAAGGTGGGGGGACTTGATATTAGCAGGTGAACTGTTGCCTTGGGTGGTGCTGAGTGAGAAAACTGGCAATAGATTATCAAGGTTTAAATATATTCAGCTTACGTCATGGTTTTCAACAGCTCGCCAAGAGATAGGGGGGTATGGGACTTTGAAGTCACCCTTCAAGATGTCTCTAAGCAGAGGATATGAAAATGGAGATCTCATATGCGATTTGGCAAGACACACTTCCGGACAAGGATTTACAACTGCTCTGGTCAGATTCATTAAAATTACTATATTACATAGTCACACCAGCAAATTTCAAAATACACCACTTGTTTGTAATAAACAGACTGTATTGGACACCTCAAAGATTAGCCAATTTTGTGTTGCAGCCTGTCCCCAGATGTAATAGATGCAATCTTCCAAAAGCTAACGATTTACATATCTTCCTTACATGCCCTGCTATAAAAGAATATTGGAAGGCTGTAGGAACTACCATAGGAGACATTTTAGGGGAATCCATCACCTTGACAGCGGCGTTAGTAATCCTAGGGGTGGACAACAATCTACATGTCACCTTGAATAGTACGCAAAGGGGCTTGGTTTTCTATCCATTGCTTTTGGCCAGACATGAGATCTATAAGTATTAAATAAATCCTGTGCCTCCACATCCTACAGGATGGCTAAAAGTGGTCAAATGGACGAGCAAAACGGGTATTGAGTGCAATCCAAGAAGGTCGGGGGAAATCTGGCAGGACTTTATAGCGTGGGCAAGTTAGCTCTGTGGCATAAAGTAGGGCTGTGTTTGAATATAACAAATCTTTCTATAGTCCTATGATTACATCAACTCATGGCAGTCTGGGAGGTTTTTTTCTCCCCTAGACGCAATAAGAGTTTTGGAGGCTCGGGAGTTCTAAATGCAATGGACCACGAGATGAAGAAGGGCGCCAGAAAACGGTCCAAAACCTGCAGAATGCCATGGTGATATAAGGGAAAAAAAAGAAAAGAAACAATTACATTGGATTTTGCTGTACATTCGCAGCTTTGCTATACCAAACGATACAGCATGTTATTTTTCAATCACATTCGCTCCGTTGTTGTTGAAATTATGGTGATGCTCCACCATGGCATTATGGGAACAGTAGTCCCTCGTGTGTTTTGAACAGTTGTATGGCCCTTGATATGCTCTGATGGTGACAATTGTATACATGTGGTGTGCGTACTGTCAAGCTTAGCAAAACCGTGCATGGCTAAGTAATTTATTTAATTTGTTTCTAATCTGTAGAATATTTTATTCAGCAGATTGAGTTGTGATGCCGTTATGATGTTTCAGCATATGCGATTATAAGCAAAGTCTGAAAATAGTTTAGGCATTTTTCCGTCTACATAATGTTGGAAGTACAAGCAGCTCATTTTATATGTCTGTGCTACCTGAGAAGGTTTTGTGCAAATCTGTAAAGAAAATCTATG